>NC_081186.1:18716337-19016337 GCF_029867415.1 Vicia villosa | reverse complement strand
AACTAGTCGATTATTGATCGTTCGGGCCATTGAGTGAGCAGTCTTTTGAATTAGAGCTTGAAAATTGGTATTAGGATACTTTGAGGTATATGAGAGACCATGAAGTCCATTTGAAGCATCAGAAGTTTATTTTACTTGGCAGGAAATAAAACCCTAGTTTTGGTCCTCATTGTTTAGGAGGAGAGTGCATGCTTTCTTCTTGTATATCTTTGAGCATTTGAAGATCATATGAGTCAGAGTGTTTTGAAATATGATGGGCAAATTTTGGGGTATGACAGCTGCCCCTGTTCAATCTTCTTAAACCTGAAGATGTAGAGTGGTTGTATGCCAGTCGGTATCTGAAGGTGGAAGTTGATTGAACACTAGAATACCAAGAAATTTGCCCTATTTGAAGCAGGGACTTTTGTCGGAGATGGGCTTGTAGATGCCATCTGGTAGTTGTTGGAGTATGGATTGTTGCGAAATTTCTGCTTTTGCCGTCTTCTCTTTTTTGTTTGAATGTTGAGGAACCGTCAAAGGTGTCGACTCAAGTCTGTGTTGGGTTATTTAAGGAACCGTCTAAGGTATCGACTTAAATTTGAAATACATCGTTAAGGAACCGTCCAAGGTGTCGACTTAACTCTTGATGTGGGTTGTTAAGGAACCGTCAAAGGTGTCGACTTAACTTTGAAGCATATCATTGAGGCACCGTCAAAGGTATCGACTCAGATATGTAGATAGATTGTATAAGGAACCGTCAAAGGTGTCGACTTATATCTGAAGCATATCATTGAGGCACCGTCAAAGGTATCGACTCAGATATGAAGGTCGTTAAGGAACCGTCAAAGGTGTCGACTTAACTTTGAAATGGATTATTAAGGAACCGTCAAAGGTGTCGACTTAATTCTGAAAGGTCGTTAAGGAACCGTCAAAGGTGTCGACTTAACTTTGAAAACAGAGACAGCAATATCCTGAAAAGTAAAGGTTAGTTTTCTTATGTCATGATGCATGTGTTATGTAATGAGTACCTCAAAATAAATGAGAGACTTTGTATGTTTATGAGGTGATGTATGCGATGTATGAATATGTTTGTGTCGTATGGTATGCGAAATATGATTTATGTTGTCTTAGTCGAGAGAATAAATCTCCAGGTCTCTGTGATTTTGATGTTTGATTTCGTCTTGAAAGATGCTCAACTGGGGATTTATGATTTCTGCTTGGGGATGATCAGTAACTTGATGTACCCTGATTAGTGATAAAGATATTAATGCGCCCTGTTGGAGGAAAGTGAAGTGTCGGAGGACCGGTAGCGTTGAAGGTGTAAACTCTGTTGGGGAGTCATGTCTTTGTCGAGACGAGAGCATTTGAAGATGATTACTCTGTGGGGATATGATCTTATGAACCCGGCTCTGTGGGAAGACGTGGGTGTCTTGAATGTTGCCCCTAGTATTATAGTACCTGCCATTCCTGGATTTAGGACATGTCACTGAATGTTGATCAAGATGTCAAACTGGACTTGCATAGATTTGCCCCAGTTAGTAGGGACTTTTGGAAAGATTCGCCTCGCGAGGATTTTATGAGATGTGCACTATGGGCGTCATGCCCCTCGTAATCATTGGTCCAGGACAATGTCCCATGTTGATTGGGGAGTGGCTTTATATATACTTGGATGCATGCCCTTGATTGTTCGAGCATCCATGAGAGATTCTCGGAATCTTGACTTGATTTCCCCAGATCGATCGGGGGAGTAGTTTGAAATCCTCTTGGGATGTATACCTTTGAATGCTTGGCTTTTGAAAGATTCTTTGAATCTTGACCTGATTGCCCCAGATCGACTGAGCAAACGTGACATGCCCCTTGTATACATAGGAGACATTGCTTCTCAGAGTAACCTTGTCTGTCGGGATAACTTTCAGTCATTAATTGTACCCTGTTGCAAGTTCTTTCTGATGCTAACATTTGAAATTATGTAGCAGAATATGTTTAATAATGAATTCATGAGATGCAATGCATACGTTTGTCTTGAGTTTTAAAAAACATTTAAGCAGGAGATGTAAAAGCGTGACATTTGTAGAATCGTGATGTTTTTTAAAAAACAAAATATCAACTCAGCATTTGTAGTAAACCTTAAGGAGTCGGGATACCTTTGTTGTGATAGTACGCTTTCGAACTAACCATGCTTCAGTTAGGACTTTTAAGGGTTGTAACGTGGCTTGGTTCACGGTTTAAGAAACAAAGGATAATGGCTCAAAATTTATTTATACCCATCCCCTTCATCGTGATATTCTTCAGTCCTAAGCTCAGTTAATGTAACTTATGCATTCAGGTTCCAAGAGACTTTCGGATTTGCACCTTTGATCTTGATGATGGTTTACAAGCAAAGAGAACCTTTGAGATGGCAGTCACTTCTTCTTTTTGGTAGTCACAATATTGTGTTGTTCAGGAATTTATTGACTTCCTTTTTTTCATCTTTTTGATATCCCTAACTTTTGCCTGAACTGTCTATTTTGAGCTTACAGTCAGCGGGATGCCTTGATTTTTGCCTAAGTCTTCTTTTTGATTTTTGACTTAGCAGGCTTTTCTTTGTATATATGTTTTTTTCATTTTTCTCTTTTTTTTTTGAAAGATATTGACTGCCTTGCTTAATGTTTGATGAACCATCGTTGGCTTTTGATTAACACTTCTTTGATGTGTGCGGATGAATGCTTGTGATTGAAACTTTGTTGAAAGGTGTACTAAATGATTCTCTTAAAATAGAATGCACAGCCAAATTAACTGAGAACTACCTTGCCCCAGGTTATGATCAAGGGTTTTAATTAGTACAAGAAAAAAAATCTTCTACTTCTTAGGCTCAACGGGGTTGACGAGGGATTAACATCCTTATATCTCCACTGTTTAGGAATTGAAACAATGCCTGTACATCGTCAGCATAGTCCGCTCAAAAGCATACCGTGTGAGGTTGCGGTATCGCTTTCGTCATCCTCCCTCAGAAGGCTTACAGCTTAGCAGGAGTTGAATATCACAAAAACATATGCGGAATAAAGACATAATTAAAAATGAGTGATAACGAAATAATTTATTCAAGACAAACATATGCAATGCACTGATGATGATTATTAAAACAGATAATGTCTATCATGAGTCAAATGTTTAAACAAACAGAATATAAATTGCACATGAAAGTAGATCCAATGATCCAATAGTTCGTCCGTCTAGATCTCAATCAGTCTTGTCATGACTAGGCATAAGAGCGGCGATCACCACAGGAGTCTCAAGAGGGGTGAATTAGATTTCTCCATCATTGATCAGATCTTGAATCTTATTCTTCAATGTCCAGCAATTGTTTTTGTAATGTCCAGTACTGTTGGAATGGTACGCGCACCTCGCGTTGAGTTTATAGTCAGGAGTGGAGGTGTTAGCATTTTTAGGAGGGTCCCTCAGAGTAATCAATTCGATCTTCAATAGATGTTGTAATGCTTGAACCAATGACATATTGATCTCGGTGAATTGATGCTTGGGTACGTCTGGCTTTCTTCGTTGTTGTGGAACTGGTGTAGAGATTCAGAGTATCCGGGATTCGAGCTTCCGGAATGTATCTGACATAGGACATCAGAACGAGTTATTCATTAAACCATATCTGAAGAGGAATGCCAGAACGGGTCATACATTAGACCATATCTGGAAGTGGGAAATCAGAACGAGTTATTCATTAAACCATATCTGAAGGAGAACAATCAGAACGAGCCATGCATTGGACCATATCTGATGAAGGATGTCAGAACGAGTCATTCATTAGACCATATCTGTTAGAATGTCAGAACGAGTCCTACATTGGACTATATCTGTTGAGGAATGGCAGAACGAGTCATACATTAGACCATATCTGTTGGAATGTCAGAACGAGTCATACATTAGACCATATCTGACTGAAGATACCGGAACGGATCATACATTAGACCATATCTGATAGAGAATGCTTGCTTGTTAGAGTCGATGAGTTATTTTGACGAAGTTTTGGAATGTAAAAAGGGCTTGTCGGAATGAATCTCCAGCTCAATTATATCTGAGAGGAATGATTGTCGAGGCGGAACCTGAAAACAAGGTTAGGAATATGCGATGTCATGAATGCAAATGCAATACTTTCAAGGATCTTTAGGAATTTAGTTAGCAACTTTAGAAAATGATTTGGTTGCATCTTTGTTTGAAGAATTCTGAATTTCGTTTTTGAACATCCTTCTTTGAGAATCGAGCTCACCATATCGAGTGGGTCATCGCCTCTGATTCGGGATACTTTTGAATTTGAAGATACATAGCAAGAGGAAAGTAAATCCTCTTGCCCTTTGACAAGTGCGGTGTCTTTGAATTGGAAGGTACGTGGCCAGAGGAAAATAAATCCTCTTGCCCCTAGATAGGAATTCAGTCCTTGATAAAGGCACCTGAAATTGTGCTTCCTAAATTCCTAAGATCCTTGAAAGGGTTAGTTAATGATGTCATGATGTCATGATGTTATGCGAATGCAGTTCATTAGACATAGTGTGAGATAGTAAGGGTAAACCCGTCCTTTAACAAAACCTGCAAGGAAGCAACAGTTAGTATGTTATGTGAATGCACCTCATTAGGCACAACATAGAATAGTGAGGGCAAACAAGTCTTTTAACACAACCTGCAAGAAAACAAAGGTTAGTAGCAAACACAGACGAGTCACACAAGTGTCCTTAGGTTTAAAGGCTCGTGTGAAGTTCGTAGGTAAGTACCCTCCCCACTGAAGTTTAGTTGGTTCAACCTGTCCTAGATAAAGATCGGGTTCTATGGTGCTCATATCTCTGATCTTTCTCGTGGGCATTGTCTCAACATAGCGCACAATCGGCCAGCCAAAAGCATCCCTTGAGTCAAATCTCAATGAGTGTAGCATCGAGTATCAACCGACTTCAGTCAGGAATCCAAAGCCAGCCATCTCGCTACTTCCTATAGGCCAAAGTCAAGTTCAACTAAGGTTCTAAGGGCGAATTAGTGCTTGTGACACCACGCGGTAGCCAAATGTCTCCTCGATCATATTCAAGGGCCATCAGGACAAACCAAAGCGTCGCACTAACGGTGGCCACCAGTTCAACCATAACGATACATGTCGTACAGCCTCCCTGGTCTCATGTCACATACCTAAGGTACACTAGATCCGGGTGTAGGATCTTTCACACAGTAGAATACCCAAAACAACCTTTAAAGATAAAGCAAACAAGTCAATCAAATTTAAAGTGATCCTAGCTCTAAGGTAACCCCTCTTTTATTCGAAAGCATCCCCAGCAGAGTCGCCAGTTCTGTAATACGGTGAACTGACTTTTATATCGAAATGTCGCGGTTAAGCATGAGTCGCCACCGACTTTTATTTTATCCAATTGGAAAGGCAAAAAGAACAGGAAAGACCTTTGAAAGATTATGAGTTCGGGGGGTAGGTTATACAAAGGGAAGGTGTAAGGCACCCTTTGCATCCATGGCTATCCATGGGCTCTTAATTGCTTAGCTCACTTATTTGTTTGAAGAGTTTGAAGTGTCGTGTGTGAATAGTAAAAACTTCGTTAAGGACTTTAGCTTGTAAATAAGCGTAGCCTTGTTTTAAAATTATTTGAAAGGAGGTGCGAAAAGTAAACCTTGAAGAAGAACTTTAGCTTGTAAATAAGCGTAGTCTTTTTGAAAAGTGTTTTGAAGTTTAATGGGAAAAATAGTCCGAGTTTGAATTTGAATTTGAATTGAGGTGTAAAAAGTAATTTGAATTAGAGCAAGCAATTAGTAGCAACTTCCCTAAGTTTGAAAAATTCGTTCTTTTAGCTTTTCGAGGCGAAAGGATCTATCCATACCATGAAGGGTAGGAAGTCTTTCAATTGGATGTTAAGGGTCATCGAGGTTTATCGTTCGCCACAAGACTTTCCCTTGCCATACAGAGGGCAGGTAGTCTAAGGGAAGGAATATAATAGTCATTAATCTTTTTAGGCATCATGCGAGGATACCTTAGCAATTGGGACAATCATCATGTTTTTACCGAGGCAACTTCGAGGGACAGAATTGATGATAACGAACTTAGGGCAACGTTTGTTTTGCTTTAGGTATCCTCGGAATCGAGGGACTTTGACTATTTAGTACAATTAGAGGCAACAAGGCAACAGGCAACAAAGGCAACCAGAGGGATTACCCTAAAGGTGTGTGGGTGCAACATTCACGTGGTTAACTTCGATTACATTTATCTTGTAGTTAGGTGATCTATGTTCAGTTCATGGCTTGCACTCCCTAAATTACTAACCACGCAGTAAAAAAATAATATAACAATTTAAGTGCCTTCAAGGCCAATCAATACAACCAGTAAACAGATACATAATAATATGGGGGAGGGGACAATGAAACCAGCGGATCCCTTAATAGGGCTTAACATAAGTAATAATAAAAATAGGGTTTAGGTTTACCAACATCCGTAGCTTTGGCAGTTTGGGCAAACCTTTAGCTTTGAAGGTTGATGGGCGGGGGTTTCTGACGATAATCCTGAAAAGTTGGACATAAAGAAAAAGGATGTAGTGAGTGTATGGCTAATTCGAGGCAAACCCTATTTTGGGCAAAAGGCAAAAAGTAAACAATGTTTAAATAAAATAAAGATTGGAAACTTAGCTTTTTAATTGGCATGGCGCGTAGTCGGAAGAATCTCGATCATTAACCCTGAAAAGGACATAGGAAAAGGAAAACATTTTTAGTGTAGGCACGTTCTTCGTAAACCTTTATTTAGGGTTCAACAGTTGATAACAACAGTGATTAATTATCATGCCAAAATAAAATCAAGGTTTTAAAGTCATGGGTCAAACATGTAAAGTGACTAAATTAATATATATAATAAAAAAAATATAATCGAAAGTTCAATTAAATAAAATTTAAAAGGGCATGAAAAATATTTATTTAATAAACACAAGTGAAAAAAGAAAGAAAAAAAAAATTCTTTGCATTAAGTTTCTTTAAAAATAAAAAAAATAAAAATAGGAATTATATGATTAAAAATAAATTAATTAAAAAAAGACTTAGCTTCTAATCAGGTGTGATGGCCCTTCGATGGTGTACCATGGACTGCTTTGCTTATCTGCGTTGGATCAACCTGGGCGGAGATCATATGGTGGACGTGTGAGGGTCCATGATGACTTTTGCGTGTGAGACGCACCAGATCCGCAAGCCAATGACTTTTTAAAAAATACTGACGTTGCCTGGGTTCGAACCCAGGACTCAGAGATGGCAAGATACTTCAGTTACCAATTGGCTGCGTTTATTAATTCGTAGATAGTATAACACGAATTAAATAAAAAGGATAAAGCTCACTGAATGTTGAATTGAAATCAAAAGTCAAAGTGAGGCCTCCCTGGGTTAGCGTGAACCAATAAAAAAGGAGAGAGAAAAGGGAGACTTATTGACCCTCCAATCAAGATGCACGCGCGTGGAAGAGAGAGAGATTGTCACTTGACTGGCCAATAGAAACGTGCGAAGAGGCCACGCGTACATGTCCACCATCCCAGCACCACTGTTCATCTTCTCTCCCAAGTTTCCTGCGGATTTCTTTATGAAATTTGCTACGCATTTACCTGCGACTTTTCTTGCCAGTTCTCCTCCTCCCGTAGCCGCGGCTTGGAGCCTGCAAAAATCAAACAAGCAATGAAAGCAAAGTGCCCAGATCCTCTTAATAGCTTACCACGGACTCAACAGTGTCATCTTTTTAAACAAACAAGGTACGGAACATGGAAAACGAAGACCTCCATCTTTGAAGCTCTAGGAATGGTGGATCTTGATTCAGGACCTGAAGCTCTCATGTAACACGTTACACTTGCTCTAATATATCTCAGGAACTTGTTAGTGGTGTTAGTTCACGCAAAAAATCAATGGAATGCAAAATATGAATATTGAAAGTTTATAGCCAAACCGAGTTCGTGATATGTGTGTTTCATGGAAGTTTTGCCACGATCCTGGACTGGTACTTACTCCACAACACTTTAGAGATGTAATGGAAGCGTTGGTTGGCCTCGAATCCTTCTGAAATCTCTTTTTCCTCGTGCCCTAGTTTGGAGTATTTTGTGAGAGTTATGGAACATATGTGGAGGCAAGGATTTTCGTCCCCTCATGAGGCTGCATCATTAGGTATATATATGAAGTGGATTAGGGTTTGCAAATATTGGAGAGAGGGCATGAGATTTGAGTGAAAAATATTTGGTTTTGATCATGCATATAATCTTTCCAATCTTGGCCAATTCTATTTTCATGACCTCTCATTCACGTGTAATTTGGCTTGGTGAATCAATTTGAATATCCAAAATTAATCTCACGATATTTGAGGATTAAATCATAATTTTATTTGATTTATTTTTGAACTTAAATGGATAAATTCAAAAGTAAAAGAATAAAATCACAAAATATTATATGAGATTGATTTATGGGCCCCCAAGATGATATTAGATAGACTTTGATTTGTAATATTGATCACATAATCCTTTATCATTTATTTTATGATTTCTTTTATTTTAAATTGAATTTAATTGAATAAATTCAAATAAAAATGCAATAAGATCGAGAAATAAATAATATTTGGTTTATGGGCCTCTCATGAGCTTAAAATCATGTGAGAAAACCAAAAGTCAAAGCCCACTACTCAAAGATTGAAAATTTGCCAATTAGGGTTTTGCCATTTCCTTGAAAATCGACCAACTTGTACCAAGCGTATCTCCCTCATTTTTAATCATATGAAGGTGTTCTTATACTTTTTAGAAAGCACAAGATGTTCCCTACAAACTCCTTTTGGTTTCATCTCAATTGAGTTTACCATGTTCAAGTTATGAGCTTTAAGAAAAAATGACTTTTTGCGATCTCTTAGAAGGACCTATAATGTATTAGCTCATATCTCTCAAATGAAGCATTTTTAGACTTGGCATGTGAGAGGCAAAGTTGTAGAGAATTCAATTTCCTTCAAATTGAGCTTTGGATGGAAAATTTCTGATGTTCCATGTGAAAGTTATGGCCGGTCAAAGTTTAGTTGACTTTTTCCTTAAAAACCCTAATTTAGAAACTCAGGTTCTTGATGATTCTGGCTTTCCTTGATGAATCATGATCAATGCTTGATCAAATGATGAACGAAACTTCATAATGAGCATGTTTACCAAAAATCAGAAGTTTTGACTGTGGTTTGACCATAATTTGACTTTTAGGTCAACTAGTCGATTATTGATCGTTCGGGCCATTGAGTGAGCAGTCTTTTGAATTAGAGCTTGAAAATTGGTATTAGGATACTTTGAGGTATATGAGAGACCATGAAGTCCATTTGAAGCATCAGAAGTTTATTTTACTTGGCAGGAAATAAAACCCTAGTTTTGGTCCTCATTGTTTAGGAGGAGAGTGCATGCTTTCTTCTTGTATATCTTTGAGCATTTGAAGATCATATGAGTCAGAGTGTTTTGAAATATGATGGGCAAATTTTGGGGTATGACAGCATGCATCAACCATAACATGCTCATCACCCACATAAATCGATCAATGTCATAATCATTAATAAAACACGCATTTCACGCCAACAATACATGTATAATAAACACCAGTTATAACCACAACATCATACAGGTAAAACATTCATTAGTGTACCTATTAACATATCCCACCACAAACAAATAAGATCTAGTGTTTTAAAAATAATTCAAGCCACAACTCAAAACACCATTTGAGTATATAAATTATTTGATTAGCTTCACTGTACTCGAAACAGCACCAAAATCCGGTTTACGGTTTAAAAGTTACACATTTTTAAACTTTTCAAAACGACCTGTCGCAACAACTAACAGCACGCGGCGCCACACACATTCGCGGCGCGGAACGAATCGGAACTACGCCTTCGCGGCGCAAACAAGGTTTCGCGGCGCGGAACGAGAAGGAACTACGCCTTCGCGGCGCGGCCATACGCTCGCGGCGCGTACTGAACACAACAAAACTTCCTGGCCTTCTGCCAAGCAGTTCGCGGCGCCAACTCCTGGACGCGGCGCGAACTGGCGATTTCCAGAACTCCGAATAGCAGAAAACAGCCTGCGATTTCGTCCCTCTTTCACCGAGTCACTACCAAACCAATCTCATTCCATCCAGGTTTCGCATACAGTGAAATAACACATATTATAACACATTTATAATACATTCAACCATCCAATTATCACCAATACGTGATCAATACAATCATTATAAATCAATTCTCCCAAAAACCTAACATTTCTACAACCTAAGCATAACCCAATTGATCCGAATAACACGATCAAATTCTATCATACTACCTATAATCCCATAATAGAAGATAAACGGAAGAGTCCCCCCTTACCTGAAGGTTGATTCTTCGCTCTTCCTCGGGTCGCACTTCTCCGCGCCTCTTCTCTTTTCACGTTCAGACTCTTCTCTTCTCCTTAGTTCTATTCCTCTTTTCCATAATTCCTCTATTTTTCTATTTTATGAAAATAAGCTTATCATTAGTAATGGGCTTCACTACTGACACCCCCCCTTCTACTACAAGCGACACTGGCCCATTAGCCTCATTATTTCCATTTTTCTCAGTTAACTCAAATAATTCTAATATTTAATCCAAAAATTAATTAAATTAAATAAAGAATTTTATGGGGTGTTACAACGAGGGCAGGGTAAAGATATCACCAACTTCTTCCCAAGTCAAATCCACAGACTCAACCTGCGGCCGCTTGTGACGAACTAGCTCATCAGGATCCGGCTGCTGACGGAGAGGAGAAGGAAGAACTGTGATCGGCCTCAGGGATTCACCCTAGTCAGAAGCCCGCAGCGGAGAACCAATTGCAGTCGGGGAGGAAGAAGAAGTGCCCGAACCAGTAGCCGGGGACCAAAGCACAACAGCTACCGAGGGTCGACACTCTTCTTTGTGAATACAAGATCACACTCACAAAGAAGTTTTTGATCCATGGCAAACTCCACAAGAAAACAAGCAACAAGGCACAAGCAAAAGAACTCAAGGAAAAGCAAGTTTGGCTATTCAAGACAAAGCAAGTCGACCTGCTCTGCATCTAGGTCGACTCAAAACAAGGAAAACAAGGAAGATTCAGAAATGCCACAGATAGGTCGACCTACTCACACTCCAGGTCGACCTAAAATGATGAAATTTACACACCTCACTGTTAGGCCGACTCACATAACAACTAGGTCGACCTAACCTGAAGAAAAGTCTTTAGAACATGTTTTAACAGAATTCTGGTCGACCTAAACCTTCAACAGGTCGACCTAACTGGCAAGAATTTCATCCAAGTTGAATCCAGTTCTGTTAGGTCGACCTAAGCACTACAAGAGGTCGACCTATTTGATCAAAAAGGCCAAAATTGCTGATCTGCTATGCTCCAACTGACCAGCTCTCATATATATTATCTAATGTCAATTATTGATCAATTAACACCAACAACTGAAAGATACACAAAGGCTTCTCATCTTCGATCATCGACACAACTCCAACACAACTACATACAATCATTTTTGCGTTGAGGGTTCGTGTTCAAGATTGATAACATCCATGGAACGGAATTGAAGATTCCTAGTGGGTGAAGATTTATGGGGTTTTTGGTGAATAAAATCTGCGGGTTTTGTCCTCCAAGATCGGTGAATTTTGGGGGTTTTTATCAAGAGACTTCATCAAGGATCCAGCTGAGTGTGAAGATTGAAGAACAAGGGTTCAAGCAATTCAAGACACTGCAGAAAGAGATCAAAGTGAAGCTCTTGGAAGACCTTGATCTGGCTCAAGATTAAGGGGAAGAAGATTCAAAGGATCGACAAAATCGGTTTATTGTTTTTCGCTTTGTTATCTTCTTTGTATAAACTGCTTTCAATAATAATGGAAGACTTCCCAATTCCCGTTTGGAATTGGGGGCAGATGTAGTCGTAGCGAGGACGATCGACGAACTGCCTGAATAAATATCGTGTTGTTATCGCTTTTGTCTTTTCTTTTACGTTCTGTTCATACTTGGTTATAATTGAAAATTGATCAACGATTCAAATGTTAAAATTGTGTGTTAAGAACCTTTGTGAACATCACAATTCACCACATATTGAATCACAATCAATTTGGATATTATCACCAAGTGTTTGTGTTTTTGCTTCATCCACCATCAAAGCATTACAAACAAAGTTTATCAAATCAAAAGTTAATCGTTTTTCATTAGAGCAACAAATTGATTCTATAACCTATCGTTTCATTGTTACTCCCAATTATTTTGTGGTTTTATCATATATACAACCTTTTCAATAGTGGTCCAGAATAGACGCGAGTCAATTCAGAACCGCTTTCGCTTAAGTTTGAAATAATTCCGAAAAACTCCGTGAGATCTATTCACCCCCCTCTAGATCCTTAAGCCTTGCATCTAACAAGTGGCATCAAGAGATCTGGTTTATTCCGTGCTACGTGAAACACTTATTGGAAAGATGGCTTCCGGACCTAAAGGGGCTCACAATAGAGCTCCAGTTTTCAACGGTGAAAACTATGGCTATTGGAAGGATTGTATGTGTGTGCACATCAATGTCATTGATAGGAACATCTGGACAACAATTGTCAATGGTCCCTTTCAGATCACCATGACAAATGCAGCTGGTGCCGTTGTTCCAAAACAAGAAAATACTTGGGATGCTGAAGATGAAAAAAGATATGGATACGATTGGAAAGCGAGAAACATTCTAATCTCAGCTCTAGGAGTTGATGAATACTATCGCGTTTCCCATTGTAGATCCGCTAAAGCTATGTGGGACACATTGCAAGTTGCCCATGAGGGAACGGATGATGTCAAACTAGCTAGAATCAATACGTTAACTCAAGAGTTCGAACTCTTTCACATGGAAGATGGTGAATCCATCAAAAACATGCAAAAGAGATTCGTACATTTGAAAAATCGTTTAAATTCTCTTGATAGACCTGTTTCCAATGCAGTTGCTACTAACAAAATCTTGAGATGTTTGAACAGGGAATGGCAACCCAAGGTTACGGCAATAAGGGAAGCAAATGATCTAAATACCTTAGACATCACCACTCTCTTTGGTAAACAAGAAGAACATGAACAACATCTTAAATGCCTTGACATACATGAGAAAAGGGCAAAGAAAGATAAGAACATGGAGAAAGAGGTAGAGAAGAAGTCAATAGCTCTAAAAGCTTCAAGCTCCAAGACCTTAAGACAGGAGCTAGAGGATAGTGGTACAAGTGATGATGAAGACTCTGATGATGAGGAAATGGGACTGTTTGTGCAAAGATACAACAAATACCTAAAGAAAAATGGAGCAAAACATTCCGACAAAGGCTTGATCAACTATAGAAAGCAATCAAACAAGTTCAAACAAGATGAAAATATCAAAGGAAAAATCAAAGGCCCTTGCTTCAATTGTGGCAAAGTCGGTCACTACAAACCAGATTGTCCATAACTTAAGAAGGAGAAAGAGAAGAACCAAAGAAAAGGTCACAACAAATCTAGAAGAGCCTACATAGCATGGGAAAGTGATTCATCTAGTGAAAGCTCATCAAGCGATGAAGAAGAATCATCAAACTTATGTCTTATGGCTCATCAACACAAGAAAAAGAAACGTGTAAGTCATCTTAAACCTGAACTTGTAGATAAAGTATCTCATTCTCAATTAAAACTTGTTTTTGAAGAATTACATAGAGATGCAATTGAAGCTTTCAAACTTTTGGCCTCAAATAAGAAAATATTTTCATATCTTGAATCAAAAGTTGAGAAAACCGAAAAGGATATGGAAGCTTTAAAACAATCTATGCTAAATATTCAAAAGGATAAAGTTGAGATAGATCCTACATCATGGTTTGGTTGTGAGACATGTCATATTTGGCAAAAAGAAGTAAGAGATCTAAAAGCCAAATTAGACAAGGCTCTACAACCAAAAGTGACGTTTGCGGTTGATCCGAATAAGTTCAAAAGATCGTATACTCCTTTATATAGTAAATACACTTTTGTACCAAAAGTATCAACTAGCAAAACAACATATTCTCATCATATTACCTGTCACTATTGTTGCAAGAAGGGTCATACCATTGAAAAATGCAAATTTAGGAGGATTTTGGTTCCTAAAGGAGTATTTCAATGGATGCCCAAGTGCAACAAATTATGTACTCACTACCAAGGACCCAATGAAAATTGGGGACTTCCCTCTCTAAATTAATTTTGCAGGAAAAGTGTCTTGACATTGCCGAAAGGTTGTGGTTCCTTGATAGCGGATGTTCAAGACACATGACGGGAGACATATCTCTTTTCGTTGAGTTTCACGCAAAGAAAAAGGGGTATGTCACCTATGGAGACAACAATCGGGGAGCTATACTTGGTAAAGGAAGTGTAGGTAACCCCTCTACCACAACTATAACTGATGTATTGCTAGTAGAAGGTCTCAAACATAACCTCTTAAGTATAAGTCAATTGTGCGACAAAGATTTTAAAGTAACTTTTACAAATTCTGGTTGCACAATAGAACATACTAAGAAAAAAGACATTATGTTTAATGGCTTGAGAGTAAACAACATCTATATGCTAAACTTGGACGAAGTATCTAAGTCAAGTACCAAGTGTCTGATTGCTCTAGGCGAAGACTCATGGCTCTGGCATAGACGCCTCACTCACATAAATTTTGACTTACTTAACAAGGTTGTCACAAAAGACTTAGTAATCGGCTTACCAAAAATAAAGTTTTCAAAGGATCATCTATGTGATGCTTGTCAAAAGGGAAAGAAAACAAAAACCTCTTTTAAATCAAAGAACGTGGTTTCAACATCACGCCCTCTTGAACTCCTTCACATGGATCTCTTTGGCCCTTCAAGGACTAAAAGCATAGGTGGAAACATCTATGGTTTTGTCATTGTCGATGATTACTCTAGATTTTGTTGGACAATCTTTCTACCTAGTAAGGATCAAACTTTTCCAGCTTTCACGCAATTTGCAAGATTATGTCAAAATAAAATGAACACCAAAATAGTTGCAATTCGAAGTGATCACGGTGGAGAATTTGAAAACTACCTTTTTGAAAAATACTGTGATAAACATGGAATTGAGCATAACTTTTCAGCTCCTAGAACACCACAACAAAACGGAGTGGTTGAACGTAAAAATCGTGTTCTAGAGGAGTTGGCAAGAACAATGCTTAATGAGGGTAGTCTACCTAAGTATTTCTGGGCTGACGCGATTAACACTGCGTGTTATGTTTTGAATAGGATAATAATACGTCCTATACTGAACAAAACGCCATATGAATTATTAAAAGGTAGAAAACCAAATGTGTCACATCTCCACGTATTCGGCTGCAAGTGTTTTGTATTGAACAATGGTAAGGATAATCTTGGGAAATTCGATGCTAAAGCTGACGAAGGAATCTTTCTTGGTTACTCACAAACTAGCAAAGCATATAGGATATACAACAAAAGATTACTTATAGTAGAAAAGTCAGTACATGTGTCATTTGATGAATCTTATACAAAATCTGTCGAGAAAGGTCTATCTTTTGATAGTGCAGGTCCATCTACTGAAGACATTTTCAAAGATAAGGAAGAAGAGAGTGAAATTATTGTGAAGAAAGATGCTGAGAAAGAGAAAGATGAGCCTCATGATGATTATGAAAAAGAAAGCATCTCAAACAATGAAGAACTTCCTAAGGCCTGGACAAATGTGAAAGATCATCCAATTGACAACATAATAGGGGACATCTCAAAGGGCGTTACAACACGGTCCAAGATAAGTAACTTTTGTCATCATTTTGCTTTCGTTTCACAAGTTGAGCCGAAAAACGCTAAGGATGCATTACTTGATGAGCATTGGCTAATGGCCATGCAAGAAGAATTAAACCAATTTAAACGGAATGATGTTTGGGACCTAGTCCCTCATCCGGGAGATCATCAAGTAATCGGCACTAGATGGGTTTTTCGTAACAAACTTGATGAAAACGGCGTTATTACTAGAAACAAAGCTAGATTAGTTGCCCAAGGTTACAATCAAGAGGAAGATATTGATTATGAAGAGACATACGCTCCCGTAGCACGTCTCGAAGCTATTCATCTCTTACTTGCCTATGCTTGTTCAAAAGATTTTAAACTATTTCAAATGGATGTTAAAAGTGCCTTTCTAAATGGCTATATAAATGAAGAGGTTTATGTCGCTCAGCCACCCGGCTTTGAGAATTACAAGTATCCAACTCATGTCTATAAGCTGAAGCGTGCTTTATACAGTCTCAAACAAGCCCCTAGGGCTTGGTACGAACGGTTGAGCAAATTTCTACTTAGTCAAGGATACTCTAGGGGTAAAGTTGACACTACTCTCTTCATTAAAAGAAAAGATAAAGATGTACTCTTGGTTCAAGTTTATGTAGATGATATTATATTTGGGTCGACTAATGCAAAACTTGTCAAAGAATTTTCTAAGCTTATGCAGAGTGAATTTGAGATGAGTCTCATGGGAGAGTTGAATTTCTTCCTTGGCCTACAAATCAAGCAACTTAGTCATGGAACGTTCGTAAGTCAAACCAAGTACTGTACAGAGTTGCTTAAAAGATTTGGAATGAGTGAGGCAAAGGAGATTGACACACCTATGGCAACAAATAGTAACCTAGACAAAGATAAGAAAGGTAAAGAGGTTGATGTGAAATTGTACCGAGGCATGATAGGTTCACTATTGTATCTTACAGCCTCAAAACCAGACATCATGTTTAGTGTATGCATGTGTGCAAGATATCAATCTTGTCCAAAGGAATCACACTTAAAAGCTGTCAAAAGAATTCTACGATATCTACGTGGAACTACTACATATGGCCTATGGTATCCTAAAGGCAATGAGTGTTATTTGGTGGGATTCTCCGACTCAGACTTTGCTGGCTGCAAATCCGACAGAAAGAGCACCAGTGGAACATGTCATCTATTCTCAAATTCATTAATAAGCTGGCATAGCAAGAAACAAGTATCAGTTGCATTATCTACCGCTGAGGCAGAATATGTAGCTGCCGGAAGCTGTTGTGCTCAGATATTATGGCTCAAGCAACAACTCATTGACTTTGGTATTAAGCTTGATCGTATACCTATCATGTGCGACAACACAAGTGCCATAAACTTGAGCAAGAATCTTGTTTTACACTCACAAACCAAGCATATTGAAATAAGGCATCACTTCCTAAGAGATCATGTAGAGAAAGGAGACGTTATATTTGAACATGTAGAGAGCAAGAAGCAACTAGCTGACATCTTCACCAAACCTCTAGCAACGGAGCAGTTCTTCAACATTCGTAGGGAATTAGGGATATTAGATATCTCTAATTTGAGCTAAATGCGTTTGTTTTCTTAATTTTATTCCTTTACTTTATATATATATATATATATATATATATATATATATATATTGATTATACTCAAGCTAACATCTCTTTTAGTATGAAGGTAGTTCATCCTCAAATCAAGCATCATTCCACATTGACTAGAGGATTATACTTCATTCTACGAAATGATGACGAGACACCTACATATTGAGAAGGCGGTAACATGTTTGTTGTTCACTTCCAAAAATATTATTGATACTATAATATGCTATCAATTAACATGTTTATAGTGACTTCATGTATGATTATCCATATATCTCACTTACTTGTATATGTCTTTCATCATTATTCATAACATATCATGTTTTGGGCATGCAAGCAAGTAAATAAGCATAAATCCATCATATATCAACATCACCTAGGCATTTCAAACAATTGAAACAATTTAGGTCGACTTACCTTGCATCTGAGTCGACCTACAGAAGTTATTTTTCCACAGAAAACAAAAATGCCCCGTTACGTCGACCTACCCTTCTTTTAGGTCGACCTAATTTGATTTTTTCGTTTGTTCTTCTGTTAGGTCGACCCAGCCTTCATTTAGGTCGACCTACTGCTGCAAGAATTCCCAAATTTGGGTCTGTTGGTCGACCCGACCCATCCCCATACATAAATAGACATTCCAATTTCCATTTTTGCTCATTCTCATATCATTGTGTACGGCCAACCCTAAATTCTCAAGTTCAAAGACAGTCAAAGATCATCTTCCTCACACAAATTTCCTCCAACCATGGCACCAAAATCAAGAAAGGGAAAGGAAATCGCATCTGATCAACCGATAAGTGCTCTTGTTCATCCTGACTGTAGGGAAAACTTTGAGAAGTGGCAAATGAAAAGGAAAATTGTTAGGCAATATATCTATAACCCAAATGTTGCCAAACGTATGCATATTCCCGATGTTGCTAATCTGATTGAACACCAAAATATTCATCCATTGGTGCAATGTGACGCTCCGTATTGTGAAAATACCGTTAGGGCTTTCTATGCAAGGGTTCCAAAAAGGGGACGGTTGTAATTTCCGATTTAAAATGGGCTCCAGGTCGCATGTTGTTGACAAACGGGCTTGGATAAGCATTTTTGGTCTCAAACTTGTAGGAGATGAATTTTGTATGGAAGACGGTGACATACCAGGAAACTATGGTCATGTGGCCTACATGAGATCCATTCTCAAAGACCCTTCTGTCTTTGACAAGCCGAATGAAACAATCACAGCTGGTCACTTAAAGAGAGATCCTAGGCTCCTAAATTGGATCATCTCAAGAGTCATTCGACCAAGAACAGGAGGATTCTCAAGAATTGAACGCAATGAAGTTGTGTTAATGTATCTCCTGCAAAACAGAACGCGTGTACATTGGCCACACTTTCTAGCTGCCAAGTTCCATGAAGTACAGCAGAAAACCACTGCTCTAAGTTATGGTTCAATCATTCAAACAATCGTGAACCATTTCGGCATGAGACTTGAAAATTTGCCCTACATCCACATGCAACAGTCTCAAGACTTCTCACAAACGACCTTAACCCTCATGGGATACCACTGGGATCCAAATAGGAAAACCTACTATCTCATTCAAAAGGGAACCGGAAAGATCATATACAATTATGACGATCCTACGGAATTTGGCTACATTGCAGGTAATGAAGAAGAAGGCAATGATCAAGACGTAGCAAATGATGATGATCACACTATGGAAGATGTTTCACATGATACGGATGCAAATTGGCAATATATTCCTCCTCAAGAAGAGGAAATCCCTTAGGGATACACAGCTCCGCCTCAGCCGGATCAAACCAACATCATTTCCATGTTAGAAAATATGCAACTCCTACAACAACAGCACTTCGACACACAGCAGCTCCAATTCCAGAACATGCAACAACTTCAACAAGATCGCTATGATGAACAACAACGACAATATCAATCGTTATACAGCTTGGTTCAAGACCACAAAAGCGACTTTGAAACGTTTGCATCCAACTCGACCTTAAGACACAATCATTTTGAGGAGACTGCATTGAACCGTCATCCCAATCTAAGTCAAAGCTTCAACACTCTAAACATCTCTGTGCTTGATCTGTTGGAACAAGTTGAAGAAGATCTTCCTCAAACATTTCAAAGAGGAAGAGGAAGACGGGGCAGGAGTTAGGATGCATCACATTTCATATCATCATCTCATTGCATTTCATTCCATCATAATTATGTTTGTTTGCTAAACTTTCTAGCACTCACTCTAGTTTCCCTTCAATTAGTTAGAATATTATGTGTGCTTGGGTGTACTTTTAAATTTGTTTGGATATTATGCTATCTCTACTTGCCTTTTATCTATTATGCTATGCATGTTCGCGTTATATCTATTTTATCTTGTTACTCTCTTCCACCATTCCTTCGTTGTATTTCTTTTGATGTTGTCAAAGGGGGAGATAGGTGCTGAGAGTACGGGGGAGCTCAGTATGAAGAAGCTTACGCATACAAGTCCGGAGGAGCTCTCACTACTTGTTTGCCGGAGCTTTCACTACTTGTTTGCCATCATCAAAAAGGGGGAGTATGTGAATACAAGATCACACTCACAAAGGAGTTTTTGATCCATGGCAAACTCCACAAGCAAACAAGCAACAAGGCACAAGCAAAAGAACTCAAGGAAAAGCAAGTTTGGCTATTCAAGACAAAGCAAGTCGACCTGCTCTGCATCTAGGTCGACTCAAAACAAGGAAAATAAGGAAGATTCAGAAATGCCACAGATAGGTCGACCTACTCACACTCCAGGTCGACCTAAAATGATAAAATTTACACACCTCACTGTTAGGCCGACTCACATAACAACTAGGTCGACCTAACCTGAAGAAAAGTCTTTAGAACATGTTTTAACAGAATTCTGGTCGACCTAAACCTTCAACAGGTCGACCTAACTGGCAAGAATTTCATCCAAGTTGAATCCAGTTCTGTTAGGTCGACCTAAGCACTACAAGAGGTCGACCTATTTGATCAAAAAGGCCAAAATTGCTGATCTGCTATGCTCCAACTGACCAGCTCTCATATATATTATCTAATGTCAATTATTGATCAATTAACACCAACAACTGAAAGATACACAAAAGCTTCTCATCTTCGATCATCGACACAACTCCAACACAACTACACACAATCATTTTTGCGTTGAGGGTTCGCGTTCAAGATCAATAACGTCCATGGAACGGAATTGAAGATTCCTAGTGGGTGAAGATTTGTGGGGTTTTTGGTGAATATAATCTGCGGGTTTTGTCCTCCAAGATCGGTGAATTTTGGGGGTTTTTATCAAGAGGCTTCATCAAGGATCCAATTGAGTGTGAAGATTGAAGAACAAGGGTTCAAGCAATTCAAGACACTGCAGAAAGGGATCAAAGTGAAGCTCTTGGAAGACCTTGATCTGGCTCAAGATTAAGGGGAAGAAGATTCAAAGGATCGACAAAATCGGTTTACTATTTATCGCTTTGTTATCTTCTTTGTATAAACTGCTTTCAATAATAATGGAAGACTTCCCAATTCCCGTTTGGAATTAGGGGCAGATGTAGTCGTAGCGAGGACGATCGACGAACTGCCTGAACAAATATCGTGTTGTTATCGCTTTTGTCTTTTCTTTTACGTTCTGTTCATACTTGGTTATAATTGAAAATTGATCAACGATTCAAGTGTTAAAATTGTGTGTTAAGAACCTTTGTGAACATCACAATTCACCACATATTGAATCACAATCAATTTGGATATTATCACCAAGTGTTTGTGTTTTTGCTTCATCCACCATCAAAGCATTGCAAACAAAGTTTATCAAATCAGAAGTTAATCGTTTTCATTAGAGCAACAAATTGATTATATAACCTATCGTTTCATTGTTACTCCCAATTATTTTGTGGTTTTATCATATATACAACCTTTTCAATAGTGGTCCGGAATAGACGCGAGTCAATTCAGAACCGCTTTCGCTTAAGTTTGAAATAATTCCGAAAAACTCTGTGAGATCTATTCACCCCCCCCTCTAGATCCTTAAGCCTAGCGTCTAACATTCTTAACGGCCGCTTTAGCCTTGCCGGTCTGTCTGAGCATCCTCTCATGACGTGCCCGATCCATCGACTTTGAAAAAGAAAAAGAAAAACACGAAACACACAAGGGTCAGTCCGTCACAACCAAAAATATGTACAAAAACAAATAACAAAAATAAATATATCAGACACGGAACAAAGGAGGGAGCAAATACCCAGATATGCTGCTGCACCCTCATCGGTCCCACTGGCCAGAAGTTCCTTTATACTGATTACACCCGGTTCTCTGACGATAACACCGCTTTCGTCAACGACAGGTCTCCCCGACCGATCCAATTTCCCAACCGGGGGAAGGCCCTGCACGAACTTCTGGAGGATGGCGTAATTCGCCTGAGCATCCTCATCCAAGTCTGAAATCTTAGTAATATACTGGTCGGTCCCATACTCAAAATGATCTCGGGACCAGAAAAACCTGAACTTTTGCCTACGGGCAGTAATAGGCTCTCCAATATCATTGGGCACCGGACGACCATGAATATCTAAGGTCGGCACTCGGGCAAAAACACTGTCGCGGGCCTCCCGAGACTGGGGACGGATAAGAAAGAAACGCGGCTTGTAGTTTTTCAGAGAATCGGAATAGGACTTAAAAATCTTCCTAGATTGCTTCAGGGACACCCACCCGAAACGACCGTCCCTTACCGTCCGCTGCACACAGAAGATGAAAAAGAACGAAAGGATCGTCACCGCTATTTTCAAGTGGGAACAGGTCAGCTCGAACGCCCGGATACAAGCGATCGCATTGGGATGAAGTTGCCCGGGAGCCACCTCCAAGTGGTTAAAAACAGCCATCTGAAACTCAGAAAAGGGGACGCGGAACCCCATCTCCCGAAAGACCACCTCATACATTGGGATCAAGTCGGGAGCGTACACATCACAGATACGGTCCTCCTCAGCGGGGATAAGGACTGACCACCCGTTCCTGGAGGCGTCCCCGGCAGAATCCACGTGACCCCCGATATCCAGTCTAGGGTTGTCATCACAACCTTACATTTATATTATGTAGATAATAGAATAAAAAAATATAAAATGCAACAAATTATTGGGTGGCGCCACATCACCCGTAATAAATGTCAAATCAATAATATTTAGTTATTTTTGCTAAAACTCTTTTCTATTCATGGAATAAGAAAAGTTTTAGTAATTTTATCAGAGAGCTTATAGTGTAATTTCCAGGTACTTTTGCTTTTATATATTAATAATAGATAATAATAGATTAATAATAGATTAATAATATATAATAGATTTAATTAATCGTAATAAATGAATATATGTAGGTTGTTAATTTTAATGTCCATATTTTAAATTTCTTATAATTGAAATTATAGAATCGAATGTATATTATTAGCTTATGTTTGTGACTATGTGAATGTTAACCAATTAAATTCAAACTTTATAATTGATAGTTTGATAAACATGTAATGTAAATCTACGGAAGAACCGGAAGATAACATGGATATCTAGTTTGCTTATAAATAGGAATTATAAATAGGAATGAAGGATTACTTAATATTTAAAACATGTATAATTAGGAAAGTGGGATATGAAACTTCTAAACAAACGAAATAACATTTAAATTGCACATTAATCAAAAAGCTCTTATTTCCATGGCGACCTGGCATTTTCTCAAACAGTTAACCTGCACACTTGGCGCCCATTCCACGGCCATATCCCGCCCTCTAATGCGCGCGTCACCTTCTTCTCTCTCAGTCTCATCACCACTTCATTTTCTCTTCAAACACCATCACAAAGTTAGTCACCATTGGCCTTCCCATAACATCCCAATCAAATTCAAAATTCATACCGTAGCAGCTTCTTCCACCGCTCTAGCACACAAGTCTTCAACTCCATATATTTCGGTTCTGATTCAGTGTCCTAAAGATAATGCAGTAATTACTTTGCTCTTTTCTTTCTTTCTTCCCTTGTTATTGTTGCTGAAATTTTTTACTTTAACTTTTCTCTGTGCTCACAAGGATGTGCTTGGAGAAGCTCTTTTGTGCTTTGGTGCAACTTCTGTTACCATGGATCATAATGATGGCAGTCAAACAATAGATGAGGTACTTATGAAGTTTTTTGATTTAATCATTTCAAACGTAGTGATTTTTTTTTATAATTTTGATTAAGGTTATCTGATTGAAGATTAGTTGATTCCTTCGGTAGAAATATGGAAAGCAATAAGGATGTGGAAAGGATATCATATAATCATGTTTTTCCTTGCACAAAAATTATGATTAGATATTTAGATAACAACTTATAAAACATTATTTGCTTCACTTCACTTTGAATCATTCCAAATTTTTTGTATGACCAAGTTCAATTGTTCAAAGAAATATCTAGAAGATTGTTTAAGACAATAGAATGATTTGTGAAGTTTACAAGCCAATCTTGAATTCCCTGATAAACAATTTTCTTTAATTTTAAAACTTTGGATGACCAAAACAATTATGGAGAAAACACATCATTAACTATTTCTCAAATGGCCATGGGTTATGAAAGACATTTAAAGTTTCTCAATGGATGTTAGTCCTTTTGAAGCAATATATGGCAGAAAACCACCCTCTATTTTGCAATATTTTTGTATGGAAGTGTTGGTAAGGCAGTTTAGTTGCAAGAGAATTGACAGGCCAAAGGCTCTAAGACAACCTAACGTATGTCGCGATCTCTGAACAATATGAATAAGAGAGCCGATCAAAGCAGACAGGATCCTGTGTTTAATATAGGGCAATTTGTTTTTATGTGGCTAACAAAATTAATCAGAAACTATCAACAATGTTTTAAGGCCCTTTTAAAGAGAAATGGAAGGAAGGTGTATTCAAGAAAAAGATAAAGATGGATATGAGTGGTAGGTTAGGGGAGAGACGTTTATGCTAAGTTGAAAAGGTTTGGGTCCCAAGAGGAGCAGGAGGAACATGGAAAGGGGAAGTGGTTAATGAAGAGGGAAACGGGAATTGTGGGCTGCTGCAGAAAAGTACTCTAGTCTATGGAGTTTGGCCTCTGGCTTGGGCAAGAGTTGCTGACGTTTTCATATTTACGCAGTCTTCTTATTTCATTTATTTATTGTCATTCACATTTTATTGTCACTTACAGTACTTTTCCGCCATTACAATTCCATGGCATGTGTTTGTCTTTATTTGTTAGTGTTATTTTGGATCGGGTTTGCTTCCGTATGATATCTGTCCTAATGAACAGGCTGTTAGGTTGTTGGATGACTAGATTTGGTTATAATTTATAAGCCAGCTAGATGTCCACTGTCCAGCACTATAAATAACTTAGTGTATTCAGATTCATTTAAGAACAGCACCTTACATTTTTCTGATTCATTTTCATCTATTCTACTTTCTCTCGAACTCTATTAGGAGGTTTGAAAATCTACAAGGTTCCAAACGACAATTGTTAGTATTTTCTGTAGGAGCCTAGTATCAGAGGAAAGGATATTTATTCTTCACACAATTCCTTTTTGCCGTATTTAATAAACATCTCTTAAATTTAATGTAGAAAGTAAGTAGTATTACTCATTTATGTGAGTTTTATAAGAATATTATTTTCTGCAGATTTGCATTACTTCTATCTATCCTGAAGGTGAGGATATAAATTTAAACATTTCCCATGCGTTTGATTCTATTGGTTTCAAGGAGAAACCAAGGTACGAAATTAAAGCTATCGAGGATGAGGACTGGATAAAGAGATCCCAGGTTAATGTGTTTTGCTTATTTTGTTTATATTCATTGTCTGTTCTCTTGTTATTTATTTAAACATTTTATTTTTCTTACACCAGCACTTTACTAGTTTGTTTCTTTTAATATATTTGAATGGTGTATGGTGTTTTCTATCTTTAGTTTCCCTAATATTGCTGAAGATTATACATGCTAGAACTTGTTTTTGAAAATAAATTATCGAACTCATCTATTTATGCTTACAGGAATCATTTCATCCAGTAGAAGTTACTAAAGGCTTGTGGGTGGTGCCCGAGTGGAGTACTCCGCCTGTATGACTATCTTAAACTTTATTTGTGGATAATTTGCTATGGTTGCTGATTATACATGTGAACTCTCTTTATTGTCCCTACTTCTATAAAAATTTGTGTTACATTTTTTTCCCTCTTAACTTGAATACTTTGGGTTAGGCTATGTTGGTCTGTTTGTTTTGCTTAAAAAGGAATAAAAATGAAGGATTGCACACCATATATTTTAGTCCATGCTTGATTTCTATTTTTGCAATGATAGAAATTAGAATCATAGATCAAAGCTAGAGGAGAAGATTATAACAAAACTCTAAAGTTCTGTTACTTAAAGAGTAAAGTACTCATTTTCTTATTTTCCTCCTAATTAAATTTTAATATATTTTATTTTATGATATAATATTATAATTATATCACATTCTTTATATGACCACCTCGAATAATACGGCAAAGTCGTAATTCAAGATGTAATTTCAAGAAGATTAGAACTTAGATTTAAATGAAAACTGAGATCTTTTTGTCATATGGAAACTAGAAACTTGATGTAGTGAAGGTTACAAAGGGGATTGAGGACCTTTGATAAGTAAAGGACGAAACACCACAAGTAAAATCGAAGTATCAAAGAAATACTCTTTTGTATCATCACTGCAATATGTGAATTATATTTTCAAATTGACTTTGAATTTCTGAACAATATTTCATTAAAAATACTGAGGTACGTCTTTAAAAGTCAGCAATAAAGGTGACATGAAAATACCTATACCCTAGGACAGTAGGAACACGACTCGCACCCTGAACATCGAAATAGAAAATACCTAAAGGATATTCAATTTATTATTAATACGACTGGAAAAAAGAGACTCTAACATGCTTTGCAAGATGACAAAACCCACACTATAATACAGTGTATTCATAGCAGACTGCTACGACCACTTACTGTTATGTAATTACTATAAGGTTGTTTTCTTTCAGTTACATTATCTTACAGCTCTTGTGGACAGCTATTGGGTTAGTCTAAACCCAACTAACTCTATAAATAAACTATAAGTGTACAACTTGGTTACAACTAAATTTAGTACAAGTTTGGAGTTTTTGCATTTTCTCTCAAAGTTCAGTCCTATGGGATTCTATCATGGTATCTGGAGAGGGTGTTATCGTCAAAAGCTCATATGTCTATAGACCTCTCTTCTGCTGCCACCAAAACCGCTGAAACCACTTGACGCTGGTATACAAACTTCAGTTCCTGCACAGAAACAGACCTAAATGAAATTGCGGTGGGGAACAATGGAATCTCAACAGAGTCATATGGTGCCGATCAGGTACTTTTTCGTTTTTGTTTTAATGACTCTAGAGAGAATTGGGGTAGAATGAACAATCTATAATTTGGGTTTGATTTAGACCAAATGGGTCAAGGTCAACTTAAATGTTAGTTTACTGGGGGAAGCACCTAGAAGTTGGCCTGAATTCAATTATGTGGGTCTATGTTTTAATTTTGAGCCTAATGAACAAAGTCCAAGAGAACAACCTAAGTGAAATAACAAAGATACAAAAGGTTCATCAGAACCCCTGTTCTTATGCGCAGAAAACAAAAGCTCACTCTTCGATTGTGTCAGGGGCAGGTTAAAGAGTTAGGTTTCATTATGGCTGTTATTAGAAAGTTTCTCAAAAAAGTAAATGGAAGATGGACAGTTGGTGTCTTGGATATCCGTCTAAACTTAACGGCTCAGATCTAAGGCAAAGTTAGTGTGATGGGGAAGGCACCTACAGTTTGGGCTGGAGTAGCACTAGCAGCATCAATTTAGCCAATTTGCTTTTTTCTTCTCCATTCTTTGCTGCTATTGGGCGGACTACTGGGCCCATCACTAATAACATGGTGAAGTTCAAGCCAGGATCATCATTTCTCTGGTGTTTGCAGTTGCAATATTTTCTGATTTACCTGTGTTTAATACTTTAATGTTACTAAAGAGAAAATCCCTGACAAAGCCAATGATGAGCATATAGTTCAGATTAGCTTTACCAGCCTCGAAGACAAATTTCTAGCAACATTCAATGCTTTTATGGCCAGAGTTGCTTATGAACGCTGTTGATGAAGCTCTCCCTTAATCTATAGTTTACTAAATTTTGTATATAATAGAGGAAGGGTTCGGGGAATCTGAACCGATGTTAGGTACTACTAGTTGAATGCTATTTCGGATCCATTACAAGTCAGCAAGCTAAGGCTCGGTCCTATTAGGTTCGCAAACGAATTAATATTTCTTTTGTTAGTAAGAAGGGTCTTAGAATGTGTGGATTGGGCCTAAGTCATCCATACATACCAGCTTGTAAGGTGAGGATTACCCCCACTTATGAATACAATTTAGGTGACTAGGAGCGGACCGCATTGAAGGCGGAAATTCCAACAAAGGGAAATAGATCCACTCCCAACCTCGAGGAGAAGGTTTTTTCATAAGGGGGTGGCATTGATAGGACACCAAGGCCCAGCATGTTTAGTGACCCAGTCATTAGGCCTGATTTACACAAGCACAATTTCTAGAAGATTGTAAAGGCAGAGAGAATAAGAATTAGTTAGTACCCTCCCTGATTTTAGGGGAAATTTAATTATATAAGAGAGGGAAGGGAAGTGAGTAATGCATGAAGGATAGAAAAACACTTAGAAAGGGGGGGTTTGAATAAGTGTAGCTTTAAAAACTTGACAGATAAAAATAAATTGCACAGTTATTTTTATCCTGGTTCGTTGTTAACTAAACTACTCCAGTCCACCCCCGCAGAGATGATTTACCTCAACTGAGGATTTAATCCACTAATCGCACGGATTACAATGGTTCTCCACTTAGTCAGCAACTAAGTCTTCCAGAGTCTTCTGATCACACACTGATCACTCCAGGAACAACTGCTTAGATACCCTCTAAGACTTTCTAGAGTTTTCTGATCCACACGATCACTCTAGTTACAACCTGCTTAGATAACCTCTAAGACTTCCTAGAGTATTCTGATCCACACGATCACTCTAGTTCCTTACAACTTAATGTAATCAATTCTAAGAGTATTACAATTGCTTCTTAAAAGCTATAATCACAAACTGTGATATTTCTCTTAACGTTTAAGCTTAATCTCACTAATATATTACAACAGCAATGTAGTGAGCTTTGATGAAGATGAAGATTCTGAGCTTTGAGTAGAACAGAGTTTCAGCAAGTTAATATGAGTTGTTTTGTTCAGAATCGTTAACCTTGCTTCTCATCAGAACTTCATATTTATAGGCGTTGGAGAAGATGACCGTTGAGTGCATTTAATGCTTTGCGTGTTCCGTACAGCATCGCATTTAATGTTATACGCTTTTGTCAACTACCTCGAGCCTTGTTCACGCTGTGTCTACTGACGTTGCCTTTAATAGCTTTTAACGTTCCTTTTGTCAGTCAGCGTAGCCTGCCACATGTACTTCCTTCTGATCTGATGCTTGTGAATACAACGTTTGAATATCATCAGAGTCAAACAGCGTGGTGCAAAGCATCTTCTGATCTTCTGACCTTGAAGTGCTTCTGTGCGTGATACCATCAGAACTTCATTGCTTCTGATCTCATGTTCTTCTGATGCTTCCATAGACCCATGTTCTGATTCTGCTTTGACCATCTTCTGATGTCTTGCCAGACCATGTTCTGATGTTGCATGCTGAACCCTTTGAGACAAAGCTTCTGAGCGCAGAATTATGCATACTCTTTATATATTTCCTGAAAAGGAAATTGCATTGGATTAGAGTACCATATTATCTTAAGCAAAATTCATATTATTGTTATCATCAAAACTAAGATAATTGATCAGAACAAATCTTGTTCTAACAATCTCCCCCTTTTTGATGATGACAAAAACATATATAAATGATATGAATTTGCGATCAGAAAGAGCAGACGGCAAAAGACAAATTACACAGCTATAGCATAAGCATATGAATATGTCTCCCCCTGAGATTAACAATCTCCCCCTGAGATAAATAATCTCCCCCTGAAATAAATACTCGAAGAACTTTAATAAAAGACTTCCCTGATTATTTCGGTAGAGACGATCACATAAGCTTCTGTCTTCAGAGAATTCATAGCTTCTGACTTCTGCTTCCATTGGACAGCTTCAGAACTAGAATTTCTTTAGATTCTTAGAACACTCACAGCTTCTGATTCCTGCTTCCGTTTAGGACAGCTTCAGAACTTGAATTTCTTTGATCTTCAGAACATTCACAGCTTCTGATTTCTGCTTCCATTTAGGACAGCTTCAGAACTTGAATTTCTTTGATCTTCAGAACATTCACAGCTTCTGATTTCTGCTTCCATTTAGGACAGCTTCAGAACTTGAGTTTTCTGGATCTTTAGAACATTCACAGCTTCTGATTTCTGCTTCCCTCGGATAGCTTCAGAGCTTTGAATTTCTACCAACATCACTTCATGCTAGATTTGTATCAGAACATTGTTGAATGTACCAGAGCATCATCAGAGCATCTCTACATCCTGAAATGTTACAGAACAAAAACTAAACGACAAAAGTCAGCATGAACGAGTCAGAACATAAAATGTATATTAGAACACATGATATGTATCAGAGCCATATAGGCTAAAATAATGTATCAGAGCAAATAGAATTTTGTCAGAGCAAATAGACAAATATGGATCAAATTCTATTATCAGTGCTTCTGATTCATTCTTCTTTCTTGCTTCTGATTTCTGAAGCTTGACAGCACTCAGCTTGCTTCAGTTTCCATGAGCTTATTCTTTTTACAGAATAACACTTCTTATGGTTTTGCTTCTTGTGTTTGCTTTGAAGATTCTCTTCACTTCTTTATACCTGCAAAACACTTAAACCATATAGAACTTGCAGTTCTTGTTAGTAAAAGCAACTGATTAAATCAAATCATTTATCACATATTTCTCCCCCTTTTTGTCATATCATCAAAAAACAGAAAAGAATCAGAGACAAACAAAAAGAAACACACGGAGGAAGAAGATGATTTCATTGAAGTTCAAACAGCAGGTACAGAAGTACATGAAGATAAGTAAGATCAGATGCACAAAAACAGATGCAACGAAAAAGAAACAACACAGACTCAATCTAAGATGGCCCTAGCCTTGACAAGATCTTGGCCAGCATCTCTTGAACCTCATTGTTGTGTCCATCTTGCCTCACCATGAAAGCTCTATACTCAGCATTGAGTGAGCTTTGCTCATCCTGTCTCTTCTGAATTTCTTCCAGAGTCCTTGCAAGACGAGAAGATTCATCAGAAGAAGCTTCACCGCTTTCAACCACAGGAATAGCAACTTGATCTGTAGCTTCCATGGATAGATCATTTGCAGGGATTTCCTCAACATGATCTGATTCAGCAACATGATCTTCAACATCTGCTTCTTGCATAGAAGCATCTCCATATTCTGCAGCAGGAATTTCCGAGTCTCCATTCTCAAGTGCCTGAAGAATGGCAGCTAGATTCTTGGGAGCAGAAGGACCTTCAACTTCTGGTGGGTCAACAACTTCTGGAATGACCAAGCTTGGGTCTTTCTCAGAAGGGTTTTCCCTCAGATAGTTAAAGAGAGTCTTAACGTCTCCGAGCAGAACAGGATAATCAGGAATAAAGATAACAATATCCCTGCATGGATTTGCTTCCATTTCAGCAGCCAGTCTTAATTGTTCCATCTCATCCAAGAAGGGCTTCTCTTCCAACAGATGTCTTCCTTTGAGACTAGCAAACCAGAAGTCTTCATAATTCCTTAGAATTCCACGAGGCCGTGGGGCAGCAGCCACAAGTCTTTTCTGTACTCCCATTGCTTCTTCTTGAAACACCTTGCGAAATCTTTTCCAGATATTTCTTGTAGAAACATCATTCAGACCATTTAGGAAGGCTTCCTTCAGAAGGTCTAAGTCATTGATTACTTCATATCTGAAAAGTTCCAGGTAGGTAGAGAGTTCAGGTTCAGGCGGATTGAGGGTGAATTTGTAGTTCGGGTAGAGAGGACAAAAAGGTTTTGATTTTCTGGTAGGTAAGGGATTGGATACAGAAGGTGGAGGTGCGGTGGATGAGGAGGAGGGAATAGCTGAGAGAATGATTGATGAGGATGGATTATTTGTAAAGGGAATTGGTGAGAAAGTCTTATCAGAAGGAGTTGGGGGAAGAATATTTAGAGGAGTGGGATTTAGAATGGGAGAGGAGGAGGTTGATGGAGAAAGATTTGGTAAGGTGAAGTTTATTTTTGGTTCAGATGGAGGTGATTGGAAGGATGGTTTAGGGACAGAGGGAGGTGGAGTAAAAACCTGCCTGGAGATTTGCACAGAAGAAGAAGATCTGGTTCTGCGAAAGGAATCTCTAATCCTTTTCTCCCTTCGTTCTTCAGAGTCCACCTTGTCAGGATCAAAGGTGACTCTCAACTTCTTGGCTTTCTTAGCCTCATCTTCTCGGGCTTTTCTTTTAAACCTAGCCTTTTGTTCCTTCTGATCCTTCTTCAAAAGGTCAGCCTTGGACGGAAGTACTCTGCCACGGATCCAAGCAGGATCAATATCTGATTGCTTCCTAACACAATCTTCCAGGTGAGACTTGACAACCTGATGCAGTTCTTCTTGAAACAAGGAGGCAAAACCTTCAACAGCAACTCTTCTTGAGAGAATGTCAGGAAAGCTTGGGCACACAGAAGGTACATTTTGAATGAGTTCTAATCTGAACAAATCCACACCATTAAAAATGGGACCTTGAACTACTCCAAGCAAATGGGATGCATTGAGTTTTCTGATGGAGTCCAGCACTTTGCTTTCAGTAAGAATGTCTGAAATCATTCTTCCAAACGGAATAGTCGTTCTTGAAAGATGAGGGTACTTCGCCCTTTCCTGTTCTCTTGACTCAAGGATTGAAGTCTTCAGATTTTCAAACAGAATGTGAGAAATGTTGATCTCAGTCTTTTTGCCAATGCAGAAAAGAGTGTGCTTGTGATCTGGACTGATGTAAGAAGAGGAGAGCATCCTTTTTCTGTGGTGAAGAGAACCCAGAATAATCTCAGCCCATACTCTATAAAATGGCCTCAAGGTGCCTGTGTTATTCGAGTCAATCCCAGAAGACTAAGAGATTTGTTTTTCAACTATCGACCAATCAACAGATGCATGTCGAAAACCAGACCAACCTTCTTCATCATTCAAATTGTATAGCTTCCTGATCAGTTTTTCAGAGATAACCACTTCATGCCCTAGCACGAATGAAATGATGGCCGTTGGGGTAACCGTTGCATGTACCCAGAAATCCTTCACAAGATCAGGATAAATTGGACCAACCAATCTATTAAGGTACTTGGACCATCCTTGCTCAAAGATTCTTGCATCACACTTAAAGCCATTCGCTTTAAGATTGTTTAAGTCCATAGCAGTTTCACATAAAACCTCCAAGTCCTTCGTGGGTATCAAGCAAGTTTTCAAAGGAGCATATTCATAATTTCGTAGAAGGATTTGTGAAGAAGTAAGTCTTTCTTTTGAGGAAGATGAACAAGAGGAAGAGTTCATGATGATTATGTCGTAAGATTAGAACAAAGACTAGGGTTTGAAAAAGAAAAACAGATGCAGCGAAAAAAAATGTACAACAAAATAGAGAGACGGAGAAAAGAATGAAGTTGAAGCGGGCTATTTAAAAGATTTGAAAATAACTTAAATCATTTTGCGTTAAATGAGAAATGACATTAGGAGAGATAGCATGGTAAATGAAATGATTTAATACAGTTACCTAGGTCGGCGTCTTTTCAACTGCACGCTTCGTACTGACCGTAGAGACACGTGTTCATCATCAGATAATGGATGACAGGTGTGAAATATTCAATAGGCTTTACGCCTTCTGATTCCGATCACTGCTTCTGAATTGATCAAGTTTCTCTTCTAGAAACACTCCTTCTGAAGTGTGCTGATATAAATCTGAATGATCTTCTGATCCATTACTTCTGATATACACAGCTTCTGGAGATTCACTTCTTTGTTCTGCAGCTTCTGATAAGATAAAACTGTATCTGCAGAAATTCTTAAGCTGCTTTGTTTCATCAGAAACAAGTTTATCATCAAACCAGATATTTATTGATTCGTCCACAATCAATGTTTTCAATATTGTATATTCTGTAGCACTTAGAGCATTCAGAATAATCAAGAACGAAACACCATTGCTTTAGAAACAAACAAAACAAATGGTTTCAAGACTAATAAACTTTCTTTTCTGATCTCCTACAAACATAGTTTCTTCAACAGATTTAAGTACCAGAACTTGGAAGACAGTCCTTCTTCCCTTCAAGTGTTGAGACCAACTTGAGTCCAGGTGACATGACATGTTGACTTTTATCTTCTTTGTTGCCAAGAGAATCTGCAAAAGAAATAGTCTTTTTCTTTGGTACCCACATCTTCTTGGGTCCTTTCTTGTTAGTTCTCCTCAAGTTCTGATTGAACTTAGGTTTAACATTGTAAGCAGAAGGAGGAACAGCATGATAATTCTTAATGTGAGTTTCATGATATTTCCTAGGTTGTGTCACATGCTTTTTGGTGTGTGTTATGTGAAAACTTTGAGCATGTGAAGTGTGCCTAATATCATGGGAGTGGCCATACTTGAACTGATCATACAATGACTTGTATGTGAATTTCATTTCATCAACAGGTTCAAGTTTGTATGGGGTTTCACCCTCAAAACCAATGCCAACTCTTTTGTTTCCAGACACAGCATATATCATAGAAGCTAGCTGACTTCTGCCAATACTTCTAGATAAGAACTTCCTGAAACTTAAATCATATTCTTTCAGAATATGGTTTAGACTAGGAGTGGATTTTTCTGAATCAGAAGGAGATCCAACATTATTGGATAATTTTAAAAGTTTTTCTTTTAATTCAGAATTCTCCAACTCAAGCTTCTTTGTTTCAAATTCAAATAGCTTTTTCAGCTTTTTGTATTTGAGACTAATCTGAGACTTGAATGCCAGAAGTTCTGTTAGACCGGAAACTAACTCATCTCTAGTAAGTTCAGAAAATACCTCTTCAGAATCTGATTCTGATGTAGATTCTGATCCGTCATCTTCTGTCGCCATCAGCGCACAGTTAGCCTGCTCATCTTCAGAGTCTGAATCATCTTCTGACTCATCCCAGGTTGCCATAAGACCTTTCTTCTTATGAAACTTCTTCTTGAGATTTTCCTTCTGAAGTTTTGGACATTCATTCTTGAAGTGTCCAGGCTCATTGCATTCATAGCACATGACCTTCTTCTTGTCAAATCTTCTGTCATCAGAAGATTCTCCACGTTCAAATTTCTTTGAACTTCTGACGCCTCTGAACTTCCTTTGCTTGTTCTTCCAGAGTTGATTTAGCCTTCTGGAGATCAAGGACAGTTCATCTTCTTCTTCAGATTCTGATTCTTCAGGATCTTCTTCTCTAGCCTGAAAAGCGTTAGTGCATTTCATGATATTGGATTTTAATGCAATAGACTTACCTTTCTTTTGAGGCTCGTTTGCATCCAGTTCAATTTCATGACTCCTCAGGGCACTGATCAGCTCTTCCAAAGAGACTTCATTTAGATTCTTCGCAATCTTAAATGCAGTTACCATAGGACCCCATCTTCTGGGTAAGCTTCTGATGATCTTCTTTACGTGATCAGCCTTGGTGTATCCCTTGTCAAGAACTCTCAATCCAGCAGTAAGAGTTTGAAATCTTGAAAACATCTTTTCAATGTCTTCATCATCCTCCATCTTGAAGGCTTCATACTTCTGGATTAAAGCGAGAGCTTTAGTCTCCTTGACTTGAGCATTTCCTTCATGAGTCATTTTCAAGGACTCATATATGTCATAGGCCGTTTCCCTGTTAGATATCTTCTCATACTCAGCATGAGAGATAGCATTCAGCAAAACAGTTCTGCATTTATGATGATTCCTGAAAAGCTTCTTCTGATCATCGCTCATTTCTTGCCTTGTCAGCTTTACGCCACTGGCATTTACCGGATGTTTGTAACCATCCATCAGAAGATCCCATAGATCACCATCTAGACCAAGAAAGTAACTTTCCAGTTTATCTTTCCAGTATTCAAAGTTTTCACCATCAAATACCGGCGGTCTAGTATAACCATTGTTACCGTTGTGTTGCTCAGCAGAGCCAGATGTAGATGTAGACTTTGCAGTTTCATCAGCCATCTTTTACTGAAGCGTTTTTCTCTTTCTGAATCTTTTCTAAACACGGTTAAGTGCTTGCACCTTAGAACCGGCGCTCTGATGCCAATTGAAGGATAGAAAAACACTTAGAAAGAGGGGGTTTGAATAAGTGTAGCTTTAAAAACTTGACAGATAAAAGTAAATTGCACAGTTATTTTTATCCTGGTTCGTTGTTAACTAAACTACTCCAGTCCACCCCCGCAGAGATGATTTACCTCAACTGAGGATTTAATCCACTAATCGCACGGATTACAATGGTTCTCCACTTAGTCAGCAACTAAGTCTTCCAGAGTCTTCTGATCACACACTGATCACTCCAGGAACAACTGCTTAGATACCCTCTAAGACTTTCTAGAGTTTTCTGATCCACACGATCACTCTAGTTACAACCTGCTTAGATAACCTCTAAGACTTCCTAGAGTATTCTGATCCACACGATCACTCTAGTTCCTTACAACTTAATGTAATCAATTCTAAGAGTATTACAATTGCTTCTTAAAAGCTATAATCACAAACTGTGATATTTCTCTTAACGTTTAAGCTTAATCTCACTAATATATTACAACAGCAATGTAGTGAGCTTTGATGAAGATGAAGATTCTGAGCTTTGAGTAGAACAGAGTTTCAGCAAGTTAATATGAGTTGTTTTGTTCAGAATCGTTAACCTTGCTTCTCATCAGAACTTCATATTTATAGGCGTTGGAGAAGATGACCGTTGAGTGCATTTAATGCTTTGCGTGTTCCGTACAGCATCGCATTTAATGTTATACGCTTTTGTTAACTACCTCGAGCCTTGTTCACGCTGTGTCTACTGACGTTGCCTTTAATAGCTTTTAACGTTCCTTTTGTCAGTCAGCGTAGCCTGCCACATGTACTTCCTTCTGATCTGATGCTTGTGAATACAACGTTTGAATATCATCAGAGTCAAACAGCGTGGTGCAAAGCATCTTCTGATCTTCTGACCTTGAAGTGCTTCTGTGCGTGATACCATCAGAACTTCATTGCTTCTGATCTCATGTTCTTCTGATGCTTCCATAGACCCATGTTCTGATTCTGCTTTGACCATCTTCTGATGTCTTGCCAGACCATGTTCTGATGTTGCATGCTGAACCCTTTGAGACAAAGCTTCTGAGCGCTGAATTATGCATACTCTTTATATATTTCCTGAAAAGGAAATTGCATTGGATTAGAGTACCATATTATCTTAAGCAAAATTCATATTATTGTTATCATCAAAACTAAGATAATTGATCAGAACAAATCTTGTTCTAACAATGCATTGCGAAACATTGTTAGAGTTGATTAGGAGAGTTTTCTCTCGGGTTAGGAGCATTGTGCTCTGGGTCGGAGTTCTTTTGAAATCTGGTTTATCTCTTTCATTCTGGTATATAATGAAAAAAAAATTAAGAAAAAAATTTGAGTAAATAATAAACACATTTTCTTCTTTTGATTTTCTGGGTTCTATCATGATCCCACTTTGTTTAGGTCAGTAGTGGGGGCTCTCCAATCTGCCACTATCACTAGACCTGAGGTCAGTTATTCCGTGAATAAGGTGTGGCTTTTCATGGAAAATCTTTGGATTCCCACTGGCAGGCAGTGAAAAGCTATGTACTTCAACTGCATCCTGCATCATTTCAATAACTATACACTTTACATGGGTACTGTGATGCAGACTGGGCTGCTGACCCTTATGATGGCAGGTCTAGCTATGGCTCAGCCGCTCAGCTATCTACTGTTGTAGCTAGATCAAGTGGAAACTGTGGTAGCTAGATCAAGTGCAAAAGATGAACACAGAAGTCTTGCCTTAACTACTGCTGGTATACTTTGGCTCTAAACTCTTCTTCATGATCGCAAAGTTTCCTCAGCTTCCCCTGTCATTTTCTGTGACAACGAAAGTACAGTTGCTATGGCTCACAATCCTATTCTCCTTGCTAGAACTAAACACATGTTGATAGATCTGTTTTTTGTATGAGAGAAAGTTCTAGCCAAGCAACTGCAGGCTGTGCACAATCCTGGGACTGATCAGAATGCAGACATTCAGACCAAACCTCTTCTAATGACAAGTTTCTTGCCTTCAGGTCCAAGCTCAAGGTAGTTCCTCTGTCATCACCTTGATCTTGTGGGGGTTTATGCCAGATAAGATGATTCTAGTTGCTTTTCTTCCCTTTCTGTTTGCCGCATCAGCATAACAAACCAACAGTTAGTTATGATTGAGTTTAGATTAAGACACCTAGATTCAGCTATGACTAAATCATAACAATCATTTGTAACATTTTTCACAAAGAATGAAAGATATTTTCTCTCATATAACACTAATAACTCAAAATGGCCACCCTGAGGTGAAAAGTAAAATTTTGCAATGATAGTTGGAATTTTAGAAAATTGTGTAGGCAACACTAAACAGTCCTTGCAGAATAACATGCCCTGCTGCAGTGAAAAATTAGGAGGGGTGTGAGGCTACAGTTTTACTTGCTGGATCCATTGTCTTATTCCTCCATCTGCTGCAATTTCCTTCCCCCACTATTCCACTAAAGTTAAGGCTGCATACATTCTGTCAGGATAAAGATCAACAGCTCTGTTTGAACTCCTTGACTTTTACTGCACTTCAAATCTTAGCCTAATAACTTTGAATTCCATTTAAATTGATCCTCCCCCATAATTCCTTGGTCAGTCAAAAGTTTCATATTCCTTTGGTTGGATCTGATAAATAATATTCTGGTCTAACTTGATAATGAAATGCTTCCCAATGAGGCAATGCCTCCATTTTTGTACTGCCAACACTATTTCCGTTAGCTCTGTCTTTTACACAAACTCTTGTTAAGACCCTCAGTGACAATAAAAAAGAGACTGGTATTCCCTCTTCTTTCAGTGTTGCTCCCATCTCTTGAGGTATCAGCTTCAGTAATATCTTGTTTCGTGAAATCTAGGACTACTTAGGTAGAGATGTCATGGTTTCCTTGAGCTGGTTGAAGAACTTTTCAGCCTCCTCTCACCAATGAAAACTATCATTTCTCAGTAGCTTTCTAAGAAGTTGGGCAAGCACCCGAAATCCCTCTACAGATCATTTATATTATTTTGTAAGCCCCAAAAATCCTTGCAGTCCTTTCACATCTTTTGAGACTGGCCACTTGACCATAGGCTCCGACACCTTTGGGTCAGAAGAAACCCTTTGGATAGAAACTACATGTTCTAATCAATGAAGCACGGACACGATACGAGTATCGGATACGATACGTATCCGATACGGCGATACGTTATTAATTGAATAATACAAGATACGATACGTTTAAGATACGCATATAAAAATTATAATAAAATATTTAGTTAAATTATAGTCTAACAAAACCACTCTCATAATAGAACTTTCAATACATAACTATATTACTAAAAAATATTAAATCTAAGATATTGGTATAGTATCAATGTTGGAAAATGTTAGTCATATAAATAGCCACTAATAATAGCCACTAATGATCAATATTATTGGAATTGAAAACTTAGCATAGTTATTATTAATAGTTATTGCCTATTACTTTTATGATAACGTACAACTATTGCCTAATATGCCTAATAGGAAGTCCCAACTAATGATGAATAATGATGAATTTAATTAAATAAGATATTAAAAATTGATAAAAAAAATTATTGGAATATAAATATTAGGAAAGAATTAAATAGGGAAATAAATAATCACTATTCAAAAATAAAAAAATAAATGAAGAGTCATTAAAAAAATAAAATCTGCAAAAAAAAATTGAAGATCACGTATCGGGACGTATCGGAAGCGTATCGCAGCCGTATCGGATTTTTTTTATTTTTTATTTTTTTTAAAAAATTCGGATACTCCTTCGATACGTATCGGTAGCGTATCGGAGCGTATCGGCGTATCAGAGCGTATCGGATACGATACGACAGGGATTTTGAAGTATCGGTGCTTCATAGGTTCTAATATATTCAGCTTTTAACACCCCAAAATCTCTCTTCTTTTTATTCACTACCAACTTATGTTTTTTGTAGCAATTGAAACACTTTTCTCTGTTGTAACACACGACTCCTCTCATCTCTATTGTATATTAATGTCATCCAAAAATATTAACAAATTTCCTCATAAATGGTCAGTACCTCATTCATTAAAACCTGGAAGGTTGAAGGTGCATTGGTTAAGCTAAATTGCATTACCAAATACTCATAATGGCGTTGTGCGTTCGGAAAGCTGTTTTAGATATATCTTCCTCCTTCATTCCAATTTGGTGGTAGCTTGATTTGAATTTCAACTCAGAAAAGTTATTGCATCTGCCAAATCATTTAGCATTTCATCAATAAGAGGAACAGGAAATTTGTTGGGAATCATGCTTTATTCAGTGCCCTATAAACCACCCAAACACGAACTGTCATTCTCTTTTATTAAGATGTCTGAGTTAAAATAGGGATTGTTATTATGCCTTACAGTACATGTTATTAACATATCACCTATCAGTTTCTCAATTTTATTTTTGGAAATAGGCATGAGGATCAGAATTGTTTCTCCTTCTACCATATGGTCATGTTCCCTTCCAAGTGGCAACTTTTAGTGCAGATTGAAATTCCTGGTAACTCAAACAACGAAGTTGTGCACTATCGGACCGAACTCTAATACCATGTTGATTGGTTATAGGTAAAGGAAGGGCGAGAATAAGGACTTTAAATATGATGTGCACTATGATAACTTGGTGCAAAGGACTAAACATTAACCTCTATTTATAGGGAAACACATCGTGATAATACTTACGTAATATGAAAACTAATCTTCAAAGATACTCTAAGATAATAAACTAATCATATGAGATAGTTCAAGATATTCAAATATAAAATCAAGGTATTTATGAGGTATTTTATATATTCTAACGAGTTTATATTTGTCGTCCGAAGAGTTGTATTGTGTTTATCAGGTACTGGGATGCTTGGTTTGTTTCTTAGAGAGCATTAGATTTAACCCAATGCTCAAAATGTAATTGAATTTCTTCTGACCAATTCTCAATTTTGCATAGGATGTTCAAGCAACAAATATAATTCTCAATCCTGGACATGCTTTTGGAACAGGAGAACATGCCACCACTAAACTTTGTCTATTACTCTTGCATGATTGTATAACTGGAGGAGAATACATCTTAGACTATGGCACAGGCTCTGGAATTCTTGCGATTGCTGCTCTTAAGGTATTCAATTGAATGTCAGCATACTACAGAGTTGAACATAATTGAAACAAACTGTTTAAAAGTAAGCATAGACCACAGTAGCGGTCTTTAGTTTTATGTTCAATCTCAGAAAGCTGGACAGTGCAGTCCTGAATTCTGGTTTTCCTCCTTATGATGACCCCTACCTATGTTCTTAGTTGCTTCTCTTCAAAATGCCCCCAATTTTATAAGCAACAAGTCTCAAGATGTCAGTTTTTATGTACTTTCAGTACTTGTTATTTTGTGGTGGTATCTTGAGCAAAAGAAAATATTTTGGCTGTAAACGTCATTGGTAACTACTGTATAGGCTACTACTTACATTGGTTAATGAGGGAAATGAAGCCCAAATACTGGTAGTCGTCTCATACTGCTCCATATGTACTCAAAAAGTATCAAATACTTTAACAGTTTTTCAGTATTGTTTATATTATGTATAGCTGAATCTTCGTTTCCTATTTTGACGTGCTTTTGTACTATTAGTTTGGTGCTTCCTTAGCAGTTGGAGTTGATATAGATGCAGAAGCAATTGCATCAGCATATCAAAATGCCGCCCTAAACAACATTGGACCAGACAGAATGCAACTGCAGCTAATTGCTAGTGAAAATACTTTATCCTCCAAGGGTGACGAGACATCTGGAGTTGTTGAGGGTGAAAACACTAGTGAGATACAAACTGTTAATGACAAGGATAAGTATGATGTGGTCATTGCAAATATACTCTTAAATCCTCTATTAGATAATGCTGAGAAAATTATCTCTTGTGCAAAGCCTGGAGCAATTATTGCTCTCTCTGGTATATTATCTGAACAGGTAACTTAGTTAATGCAATTATTGATTTTCTTTTTCAAAAGGCAGCCATCTGTTAATTGTCACCTAGGATGTTCTGCTGGGCTGAATTGGTTTTCAATTATATGGTGCACAAGAGTTCATTGTCGTTGTGTTTTATGCAGGTTCATCACATCATAGAAAAATATTCCCCATTCTTAGAAGGCATAGAAGTTTCCAAAATGGATGACTGGGCCTGCGTGAGTGGTAGAAAAAGTAGGAATTTGAATGCATGCTGACTCATGCCTATAAGTGATCAATTTCGATGTTTGATAATTCTTGGCCAACTTCTCAACGATGACAGTGACACTCATCATATTTTGTATGTTGAGAGGTAGGGATGCATAAAGTTATTTTAAATCTTATGATAAATTCCAAGGTGTTCCCTTGTTTGTAGGATATGCATTGTGTTCCCTTTGAAATGAATTCTAAATCTTATCACATGTTCCAAGCAGTGATGTGTATATGCAGGATCTATTTAAAAACTCATTTTAAGAGTCTATCACCTGATGTTTTTACACCGTAAAAAAACTGTTACCGAAAATACACCTATCGATTATTGTTAATGAGGAGAAACCATTGGTCATAAATAAATCAATGATCATTTTGTCCTGATATTGTTGAGGTTGAGCAATAGGAGGGGATGTAATGACAGTCAAAGACATGCTGATGAGCATCATCAGAATGTCAGCGTCAAATTTTGGTGGTGGGTGGAACTGGCAGGAAGAGCAGGAGATGGAAGGAAAGTCTACCAAATTTCTTGAACTGGGTAGCCGGTCATATGATATGAGTAGTGTATATTTAGACCCTTTGAAGCAAAACTTGTTGCAATATCATAAACATGAACGTTAGAATGAGAGTTAATGTTGTACCAAAAAAGAGTTCATCAAATTTATAAAAGCAATAGATAGCAAATATAATTGGCCCTGAATCTTGAAATAAGTTAGGGGGATCGCTCATTACCCACATAATATTTCTCTCAAATTTTGTATATATTCGATAGAGTAATGCTATTTAGTACGAAAACATTTAAATAAGAAACACAAGAATGTACACGTGGCATTAATTTAGTGGATATTTTAAAATTTATTTTTAATTTAATTTCCTTTTTAATAGGAATCATGGGGTGGTTATGATATTGAATGATTGAGATTTATTCTTGTCTTTCTTGTTTTAATATTTTCTTAACATTAAGCATTTTCCTATTCGAAAATGCACATCTCATAGCGTCCAGAGATCTAGACGCACCATTCAATATGTCTGACCAAGTTCATCCGCAAATACTTCCAATGTATAAAGAAAATTTCTTTTTCCACTCTTATGGTGTGGTTCACACCTCTGAAAATTCGAAATTTTCAGAAATTTTCGTAGATGTATTTCTGAATGCACATTTGGCTCATTTTGTGAAAAATTGATCGGGAGATGTATCTATGAATATTGTTAGAACAAGAAATGTTTCGATCAATATTCTTAGTTTTGATGATAATATTATATATGAATTTTGTATAAGACAATGTGGTACTCTAATTCTTTACGTTTTCCATTTCAGAAAAAGTCTAAAAGAGTATGCACAAAATCAACATTCAGAAGCTCTGACCCAGAAGATCTGGATGGCTTCATCAGAACATGGACTGGCAGACATCAAAAAATGGTCTTGAAGAAATCAGAACATGATCTAGAAAGCATCAGAAGATGGCAGTCAGAAGCAAAACTCTGAAGATCTGATGGTATCACGTGTAACGCCCGGAAAATAAGTATATGCTTAATTTGGACGTTTGTGACGTTTATTGGAATTTTACCGTTTTTGGAGTCGTTTCAGTCGGTATTAGTTCGGGATGGCGGACTAATATTTAATTGAAGGTTTTCATATTTTTGGTACTAGAAATATTATTAAGGTAATATTCCGCGTTTTGGGGCGTTTGAACGATATTTGAGCGTATGGGCATTTTGGTCATTTCCGCGGGATAAATATTTTCTTTATAAGAAAGAGATATTTGTGAGAAAGGAAAAAGGATGGAAAGAAAAAGGAAAGAAAGAAGAGAAGAGAGGAAGAAGAAGAGCAAAGGGGAAAAACAAGAGAAAGTGGAGGATTCTCAACCGAATCGATTGCCGATCGTCACAATAGCAAGGTAAGGGGGTGAATCTAATTTATCTTGGATGTATGATTCTTATAGTCTTGTTCTTGTTCTTGTTCTTCTTGTTCCAATTTCCACAATTTTCTTGTGTGGTCTTTGTTTGATTTAAGTTTGTTTGAGAATGATTGTATGATGATTAAATGATATCCTTGTTGTGCTATGGTGATTGATCATGTTTGTTTTCCATTTCTATGGCTTGATTGAGTTTGGATAAAAAGTTAGGTTTTGAGATAGATTGATGAATCAACCATGAAAAGTTTGATGTTAGGTTGTTTCTATGGTTTGTATGTGTTGTATTGGTGTTATAATGATGTTTTGGAGTGGTTTTGGTGGGTATAAGAGGGTTAGAACCGTTCTGGTTCGTTCTGGTTTTTTCTGGGTTTACGCAGGTCCGCTGAGCGGAGGTGGGTCCGCTGAGCGGAGGTTCTTTTGCAGAAAAATCTCTGCGAGGGTCCGCTGAGCGGAGCTGAAGCGGACGACAGCATTTTCTGTTTTTCCAAAACTTTAAAACTCCGTAACTCTTGAACCGTAACTCCGATTTTGTCGCCGTTCGAAGCGTTGGAAAGCTAACGTAATGAACTATACTATGATCTAATTAAATGATTCATAGGATGTGTTCTCCTATTATTTTTATTAGGATTTAGTGATATAACTATGTAGGGTTAACTTATGAAGTATGTTTATGCTTTACAAACTTTGAAAAGTCGTATCTTTTAACTCGGGTATTCGTTTTATGTGTCGTTTGAAACGTTTGGAAGCTATTTCCATGCTCTATATGATGATGTAGGATGTAGTAGTGGTTGGTTGATTTTCATAAATGGTTTTGTGAACTAGTGCATGATAAATCATGATGATGTGTTGTGTGAACGTTATCGTATTGATACGAGGTATGTGATTAATTGTCGATAACATGAGATCTTGTTCGTATAGGTTATGTATTAATGAATGTTCATTCTTGATATGTGACGATGTTTGGTTGTTTGTTATTAACATGATGTGTGGCCTTATGGCAAGTAATTGTTGTTATGAGAACGATGTATTATCATTGTTGAAATGTTGTTATTACAACTTGTTGATGATGTATTGATGGAGTTGTGGGCCAATGACCAATATTAATTGATGTGATGCAATTATGCGATCATTTATGCCGATGTGACAAGTATGTTTTGACGGTGAATGTGTGTTGTGTGCTTATTAATGCCCGTGTGGTAATTATGGTGTGATGTAATTGATAACGATGTTAATAATTGGTGATGTATCCTTTTGGATAGAATATAAACGGTGTAACGTGAGTATGTGACCGTGTTATATTGTTGATGATGATGTTGTCGTGTAATAGAGTCATAAATTTGCACAACATAACATTTCATTACGTTAATGGCGGAATGCTATTAACAGGTGGCCTGAATTGGCAATTATTACCAGTGGGAGCTTAATGCTCGGTAAAAAGGTGTATTTGCCCAAGTGGCAAGAGGTCATCAGTGGGAGCTACATGCTCGATGACAATAGCCTGCGGGCTCTGAGTGGAATAAAGTCGTAGCTTACTGCTCGACAAAGGTGTATTTTCCTGAGGGAAAGAAGTCCCAGCATAATGCTCGGCAAAGGTGTATTTGTCATAATGACAAGGAGGAGTTTACTCCGGATTTGGTACCACATGCATATGCATAGTCGAGTCTCATTCATCATTGTCTGTCTTTATAATTTATGTTATCATCCATGTGTCACATTACTTATATATTGATTGTGGTTGAATGAGTGGATTACTTTGTTGTATGATTTTTGATGATACTTGTTGGCATTACTATAATTGTCATGCTTTCATTATGAATTATATTCTCACCCTTCTGCTGATTTGATGCTTGAGTGGCATCCTGCAGATTAGCCGCTTTGGGAGTCTTTAAGAAGAGGTAGTTCTCCAGTGGGTATTGTCGGTCGCTCTGATACGTAACACCGGGTAGTCGGGAGTCTGTTGTTATTTATTTGTATATGACTCTTTTGAACATGTATATGTGATAACGTGCCATTGTGTATTGTAAACACTTTATTTTGGAAAACTCCTCTTTGAGAGGGAGAGCTATACGTATATATATATATATATATATATATATATATGTTCATATCTTCCGTGTGTTATGTATCATTTTATTGGCAGGTGTGTATGCTTTTGGCATCGTTGATGTCCGTTTGTTTTCTAGGTGTTTGTTTGGTTACTTAGTGTAACATCCTAATTGTGTTGTATGAAATTTTAATACTCTGATATTTTCTTGCCTAAATGCTTTGGGTAGAATTGGGCTGTTACATAAGTGGTATCAGAGCAGGTCGGTCTATCCGGCCAGTGTTGTCTAATGTGTTTAATTCCTCAGTACGTGATAAGTGTGTGGAGCACTGTCAGTACTTGTTGTGCCTCTAGCCGGTTGTATGCAGGAATGGTTTGGAGCTAAGTGGGGGAGAAGATATGCTTCTCGGATATGTTTCAGTTGCAAGATGTTAGTATGCTACTGAGGGCAGCAGTACTAGTGTTGTTGGAATTTGTTGTTTTCCGAAGTGAAGGCGACTTGGACTTAAGACTTTGGTTGTTAATCAAGTTGGAGTGTCACGGAGTAGATGTTGGTTAATTCTAAAGAATGGAATTTAGAAAGTTGTGATGCTCTAACGCTACTGATGGACTGTGAAGTTGTTGTTTGAGTAGCCTTGTGTGAGGTGTCTTTGTTGGATTAGTGATTTAGGAAAGTATTGTGGTAGACCTGGTTGTAGGAGTTATTGACGTTGTTGGAAATGTTCTGAAACTCGAGTAAGAATTAGGAATATGAAGAGATGAGTAGGATCTCAGGTATTTTGTTTTGAGATATTGTTAGAAGTGTTTTGGTATGTAGCTACCGGACGTCGGTGTTAGCTGGCTCAGGCAATCTTGGGAGAGTTGTGAATTATGGAATCATAGTGCTTCTGTGCTATGAGCAAAAGTTGGAAAAGAATATTATTAATGTCGGCACTGATAGTTTATACTCTATTATGATTGTCGGCTACCTATTGACAAATTGAGGACTTGATCACCCTTAATCTCTTGTTGATAGTAGACGGGATCGTATTGGACGTGATAGGCTTATCTGGCTAGTTTGATAATATTGGAAGTGAATGAGTCGGTGCAAGGTGGTACGATATTGTTTATGTTGTCGACGACTTTGGATGTTCTTGAGGAATAGCAATTGTGGGAATTGCGGATAGTTGTGCATTTGTATAAGTGTTTCTTGAAGGTTTAATTGATTCATCGTCGAAAAGAGGAATTCTGTCTTGGAGTTCTGTTTTGACGGATTTAGTTCCTAGAACTATTGTTGTGTCGAGGGTTCCGTATCAGATGCCATCTTTTGAGTTGAAAGAGTTGAGGAGTCAACTAAAGGATTCTCTTGAGGAGAGGTTTGTTCGTTCGAGTGTATCGTCGTAGGGTGCATGTGTTTTGTTGGTTAAGAAGGAAGGTTCTACGAGGCTTTGTGTCGATTTTAGACAATTGAGAAAAGTGACAGTTAAGGAAAAGTATCCACTTTCGAGGATTGATATTTTGACGGATCAAGTTGGTTGGATCTTGTTTGTTTTGCAAGTTTGATTTGAGGTATAGGTATCATCAGTGTGAAGATGATCATGCTAAGTACTTGAGAATTGTTTTGTCCGTGCTGGGAAGAAGAAGTTGTTTGCAAAGTTTCCTTATGTGAGTTTTTGGTTGAGTGAAGTGAATGTTCAAGGGGTAAGTGGAGGTTTATGCTTTTATGCAAGTTAAGATTTTTGAAAGGATTTATCTGTCACAAGATTTAGAGTTGGCAGTTGTTATTTCTGTTTGGGAAATTTGAAGGCACTAATTATTCGGATCGAGATTTGTGTGTGTAAGTGACTACAAAAGTTTGAAGTATTCATTTGATCAGGACGAGTTGAATATGAGAAACCATTGCATATGTCTATGTCGATGATTCGAATATTGTGATTGTTGAAACAGTTGTGAGATTTGAGTTTGGTTCGTAAAGTGACTTCTTCAAGTGTTGAGCTTTATATGTGAAAGCTTACTTATGGTATTCTTGATGAGATTAGAAAAGGTCAGAAATCGGATTTGAATGGGTTGATAAGATGACATTTATTAGTCAAAGATAAAGATGGTGATCTTCGGATTGATAAGAACAATGTCATGGGATGTCATGATCAAGTTTGTATTCCTAATGTTCGGATTTGAAAAGAGGACTTTGGATGAAGTGCGTCATAGTGATTTGAGTATTCATCCTGATGCTACTAAGATGTATCAAGATTTGAGAAGGTCATCTTTAGTGGCAAGATAATGAAGAAAGATATGAAGATTTGTTTATTTGTGTTTGACTTGTCAGGAGTCGTCTGGTTTCATGTAACTGTTATCCATTCCTGAGTAGAAGTTGAATAGCATTTCTATGGGTTTTGTTTCTGGTTTGCCGAGGACGTCGAGTAATTGTGAGGCGATTTGGGTCATTGTGGATATATTGACGAAAACTGTTCACGTTATTTCGATAAGAATGGATTAACCGATGGAAGTACTGGCGAGTGGTATGTCGATAAAATTGTTTGTTGGTTTGTTTGTTTGCATGGTGTTTCGTAAGGTAATGTTCAGATTGAGATCCGAGGTTTACTTCTGAAATTTTGAGAAGGTTCGCAAAGTACTTTGGGTACAAAGTTGCGTCGAGTTTGGCGTATCGTCCTCAAACGGATGGTCAGACTGAGAGGACGATTTAGTCACTTAAGGATCTATGAGGGCTTGTGTTGTGAAACAAGGATGTGTTTGGATTAGCTTTTTACCTTTGAATTGGATAATACAAAGACTTTTGTCTGGTGTTCAAGCTGACACAGCATATTAAGAGGTTGAGTATGATAAGAGAGAACAATGAGTTTCTGGTGAATACTAGAAGGAGTTGGAAGTTGGTTATGAAATTGGTGAATCTGTTTGTTGCGGGAAATCAGAGTGCGCATCGGAAGCGTGAAACGACGCGGTTCGTATGTGCGTGTACGAATTGTTAGAGTTCAAATTGTGGACAATGGATGTGGTAGGAATTATAAGACCACCAGATGTTTTGGTTACATGTTTGACTGCTATGTCTTGGCATGGTTATTTGGATGTTGTGCGACCGGGTTGTTGTCTGTGTCTTGACTACTTCTTGTGTTTTGGTGTTAGTCGATGAGTGTATTGTATGGGCATTGCATCTCGTTGTCGTTGTTGTGTTTTGGTTGTTTGGCTTTTAGCTAGAGTGATTCTTTGTTGGTGCTGATTGTGTCGTTGCTTCCGTGACTTGATAGTTGGTTAGTCGGATGCGAGAGCGTATCCAGGTTTGTTTGCGTTTAGGATATTTCCGAGGACGGAAATGTTCTAAGTGGGGGAGAGTTGTAACGCCCGGAAAATAAGTATATGCTTAATTTGGACGTTTGTGACGTTTATTGGAATTTTACCGTTTTTGGAGTCGTTTCAGTCGGTATTAGTTCGGGATGGCGGACTAATATTTAATTGAAGGTTTTCATATTTTTGGTACTAGAAATATTATTAAGGTAATATTCCGCGTTTTGGGGCGTTTGAACGATATTTGAGCGTAGGGGCATTTTGGTCATTTCCGCGGGATAAATATTTTCTTTATAAAAAAGAGATATTTGTGAGAAAGGAAAAAGGATGGAAAGAAAAAGGAAAGAAAGAAGAGAAGAGAGGAAGAAGAAGAGCAAAGGGGAAAAACAAGAGAAAGTGGAGGATTCTCAACCGAATCGATTGCCGATCGTCACAATAGCAAGGTAAGGGGGTGAATCTAATTTATCTTGGATGTATGATTCTTATAGTCTTGTTCTTGTTCTTCTTGTTCCAATTTCCACAATTTTCTTGTGTGGTCTTTGTTTGATTTAAGTTTGTTTGAGAATGATTGTATGATGATTAAATGATATCCTTGTTGTGCTATGGTGATTGATCATGTTTGTTTTCCATTTCTATGGCTTGATTGAGTTTGGATAAAAAGTTAGGTTTTGAGATAGATTGATGAATCAACCATGAAAAGTTTGATGTTAGGTTGTTTCTATGGTTTGTATGTGTTGTATTGGTGTTATAATGATGTTTTGGAGTGGTTTTGGTGGGTATAAGAGGGTTAGAACCGTTCTGGTTCGTTCTGGTTTTTTCTGGGTTTACGCAGGTCCGCTGAGCGGAGGTGGGTCCGCTGAGCGGAGGTTCTTTTGCAGAAAAATCTCTGCGAGGGTCCGCTAAGCGGAGCTGAAGCAGACGACAGCATTTTCTGTTTTTCCAAAACTTTGAAACTCCGTAACTCTTGAACCTTAACTCCGATTTTGTCGCCGTTCGAAGCGTTGGAAAGCTAACGTAATGAACTATACTATGATTTAATTAAATGATTCATAGGATGTGTTCTCCTATTATTTTTATTAGGATTTAGTGATAGAACTATGTAGGGTTAACTTATGAAGTATGTTTATGCTTTACAAACTTTGAAAAGTCGTATCTTTTAACTCGGGTATTCGTTTTATGTGTCGTTTGAAACGTTTGGAAGCTATTTCCATGCTCTATATGATGATGTAGGATGTAGTAGTGGTTGGTTGATTTTCATAAATGGTTTTGTGAACTAGTGTATGATAAATCATGATGATGTGTTGTGTGAACGTTATCGTATTGATACGAGGTATGTGATTAATTGTCGATAACATGAGATCTTGTTCGTATAGGTTATGTATTAATGAATGTTCATTCTTGATATGTGACGATGTTTGGTTGTTTGTTATTAACATGATGTGTGGCCTTATGGCAAGTAATTGTTGTTATGAGAACGATGTATTATCATTGTTGAAATGTTGTTATTACAACTTGTTGATGATGTATTGATGGAGTTGTGGGCCAATGGCCAATATTAATTGATGTGATGCAATTATGCGATCATTTATGCCGATGTGGCAAGTATGTTTTGACGGTGAATGTGTGTTGTGTGCTTATTAATGCCCGTGTGGTAATTATGGTGTGATGTAATTGATAACGATGTTATTAATTGGTGATGTATCCTTTTGGATAGAATATAAACGGTGTAACGTGAGTATGTGACCGTGTTATATTGTTGATGATGATGTTGTCGTGTAATAGAGTCATAAATTTGCACAGCATAACATTTCATTACGTTAATGGCGGAATGCTATTAACAGGTGGCCTGAATTGACAATTATTACCAGTGGGAGCTTAATGCTCGGTAAAAAGGTGTATTTGCCCAAGTGGCAAGAGGTCATCAGTGGGAGCTACATGCTCGATGACAATATCCTGCGGGCTCTGAGTGGAATAAAGTCGTAGCTTACTGCTCGACAAAGGTGTATTTTCCTGAGGGAAAGAAGTCCCAGCATAATGCTCGGCAAAGGTGTATTTGTCATAATGACAAGGAGGAGTTTACTCCGGATTTGGTACCACATGCATATGCATAGTCGAGTCTCATTCATCATTGTCTGTCTTTATAATTTATGTTATCATCCATGTGTCACATTACTTATATATTGATTGTGGTTGAATGAGTGGATTACTTTGTTGTATGATTCTTGATGATACTTGTTGGCATTACTATAATTGTCATGCTTTCATTATGAATTATATTCTCACCCTTCTGCTGATTTGATGCTTGAGTGGCATCCTGCAGATTAGCCGCTTTGGGAGTCTTTAAGAAGAGGTAGTTCTCCAGTGGGTATTGTCGGTCGCTCTGATACGTAACACCGGGTAGTCGGGAGTCTGTTGTTATTTATTTGTATATGACTCTTTTGAACATGTATATGTGATAACGTGCCATTGTGTATTGTAAACACTTTATTTTGGAAAACTCCTCTTTGAGAGTGAGAGCTATACGTATATATATATGTTCATATCTTCCGTGTGTTATGTATCATTTTATTGGCAGGTGTGTATGCTTTTGGCATCGTTGATGTCCGTTTGTTTTCTAGGTGTTTGTTTGGTTACTTAGTGTAACATCCTAACTGTGTTGTATGAAATTTTAATACTCTGATATTTTCTTGCCTAAATGCTTTGGGTAGAATTGGGGTGTTACATCACGCTCCAAAGCACTTCCAAAGTCTGATGACTAAAGTTGAATCTGCACCAAAGCTGAAGACTCTGATATTCAAACGTTATTCTAAAAGCCCGAGTCCAGAAGCAAGTACAAGATGAAAAGGCTACAAATTCAAATTTGTCTGACTGACAAAAGGAACGTTAGAAGCTACAAAAGGCAAAGTCAGCAAAAGTAGTTGAAGCATGGCTCGAGGTAGTTGACAAAAGAGTGAAACATTAAATGCAGCAGTGTACTATTCACGCAAAGCATTAAATGCTCTCAACGGTCACATTTTCTCACTGCCTATATATAGAAGTTCTGATGCTGAAGCAGCAACAACTCTCTCACGCTAAGTACCAAAACACTGCCAAATCGTTTACACACAAGAAACAAAGAAGAACTTCATCTTCAACCTCACAACTTTGTAATATCTTAGTGAGTGTTAGAACTTAAACTTAAGAGAAAAATCACTTGGTTATTATAGCTTATTAAGAAGCAATTTAATCTCTTGTAAGATTTGTTTTACATCTTTTGTAAAAGGAAGTTCCTAGAGTGATCAAGTTGTGATCTGTAGGCTCTAGAAGACTTAGAAGTTGTCTAAGTGGAGAACCATTGTAATCAATATTGATTAGTGGATTAAATTCTCAGTTGAGGTAAATCACCTTGTCAGGGGTGGACAGGAGTAGTTTGGTTAACAACGAATCAGGATAAAAATAACTGTGTGATTATTTTTTATCTACCATTTTAGAAGAAACCCTTATTCAATCCCCCCCTTTCTAAGTGTTTTTCACTCCTTCAATTGGTATCAAAGCGCCGGTTCTAGGTGCAAACACTTAACCGTGTTAGAGAAAAGATTCGGGGAGAAAAACACAAAACAGTTGTGTAGCAACCTGCCTTAAATTTGAAGGTTTTAGAGTCGCCACCTATTCTGAAGGGCGAATAGGAAACCCTACGCAGATATGAGATTCAGAGTAAGTTATTACAATCAGGTTGAGGGAAGGTGTTAGGCACCCTCATCCCTTTCCTAAAGGCTAACGTTTAAAGATAGAGGTTTATGGCAAAAGATAAGGTTTATAGCTAATGAAATGAAAAGGGTAAAAATTAAGATTTAAAACTGAATTGAGATTTTAACGGGGGAGACTCGCCTTGTTACCAAGTGCCTACGTACCTCCTTATGGAGGATCAGAGTCAACGTAGTTCGGGCATAGGGTTGTACGCCTTAGAATTGAATTTGATTTGTTACGGTTGTAAAGAAGGCTTTTTGAGTGGCCTATTCGCAGTTTTGAAATTGATTTGAATGGGAAAGTGTTTTTGAGGTTTGGCATACAACCCTGATACGACACCGTTAGATGCGGTGACCAATAGATTTGGTCAGTATAGCTAACGGATTGAGGGCATTGCTGATTGCTCAGATCGATAGATTGATCATCGCGGGCAGCAAATTAAAATGTATTTTTATTTGTGTATTTTTATCTCTCGTCTAAAGCGACTGATAGCTTCAGTCGGGTTGAGGAGAGAATTGATAAGAGTTAATTAAACTATAAATTAATCAGAACAATTTATTTCTCGTCTAATACGACTAATGGATTTAGTCGGTTCGAGGAGAAATTAAGTTATTAATAGAAACAATTTAATAAATTTTAGAAATTTAATTAATTAGTTTATCAAAAAAAACAATTAACACTTTTTAGAATTTTAATTAATTAGTTGTTTAAAGAAAACAATTGACAACTTTTAGAGATTAGTTAATTAATTTTATTTGTTTCACAGGGGGGGGGTGTATTACGCTGAGGATAAGGAATCTGTAGGGGTGTGAATCGTAAAGGTTGAGCCCATTAACTTTTTGAATCTAGATGGTCGAGTGTGGTGAGGGCGTATAGGTTTTGGTGGGAGATCAAGATCAGGACCGTCTGATCTAGATCTTGTGACCTACATGTGTTTGGGTCTGAAGGTGCATGGTAAGGGAAGCACTCTGAATCATATTCAGAGATGCTGCCAAATGTCCATAGGAGGACAAATGGCGAAGATCCAACGGCCAGGAGGGGGTTAACCAAAGAAACACAAAATTCCTCTCTCATTTTTCCCTTCCCTTTCTCTCTCTAAACTCTCTCTCCCTTCCCTCATGCTCTCGCCTCTCTCTATGAACACGACCCAGAAAAAAACCCCAGGTCCACCCTTAGCGCCGCCGTTAACCACCCTAATCCACCGTGAAAACCCAGAATGTTCATCAACCCGATGAAGATTCGGATGAACCTTCATCTTTTCCCACCCCAGACGTTCATATCCAAGCCCAGAAACACAAATCCCAACCCAAATCGCAACCCAGATTCATCAAATCACGCATGCAATTAAAGATTCAAACCAAAAGAACAACATACAAACATGTCAACATAGAGATTATGAGCTAAGTATACGCGATCGTTACCTTGAATCTTCGATTTCTGGAACGTGTGAGCTCCGATTCCCCTCTAATCCCTCTCTCTTTTCTGTTTCGCAGATTGAAGATGAAGAACAAGCAAGCGGCGCTTAGGGTTCTTTCTCCAGCAAAATTCCAACGCCTCTCAATTTCTTCTTCTGCTTCTTTTATAACATTAGGTTTTTTTTATTTTTAGGAAGATTAGATTTAAGTTAGAGATTTTATTAGATTCTGATTTTGCGTTAAAAATTGTTTGTAATCTTGTTTTGAGTTAATGAAAAGATTTGATTCAGTTTTTGTTTGTTAAGGTTGATTCTTGATTTGTTTGTTTAAGATTTGATTCACTTTTCGTTATTGCATGATTGTGATTTTCTGTTATAATTCGTTTGCATTTTGATTTGGAGATTCGACTTGCTTGATTTGCGTATGGGCTTGGGCAATTGGTTTGATTAGGGTTTGTTTGTTGGTGGCTGCGGCGGCCGGTGGTGCAAGAGGACGCTAGGGTTTGCGCATGAGGGAGGGAGAGAGTGAACAGTGGCCGGGTTGGGTTTGACCCGGTCCACTCCATGATCCGTTCACGGCCCAGCGTGATAGGCCGGCCCAAAGCTTCTTTTTTTTTATTTTGGCTCAGAATGCAACAATCCAAAAAAACATTAAAAAACTCAATTAACCAATTTAATGATTTAATTAATCTCTTAATCATCTATGATAATTGCAAATGATTATTAGGTTTAATATTATCAATTAATAATAATATCTAAAATAATACTAATATTATCTTAAACACTAATAATAATTAACTTAATTAAACCAATAATAAAATACTAATAATCTCAAAACTAGTAAGAAGAATAATAAAAATGGTTAAATGAAGATAAGCAAATGGGCCTATTGGGCCCCCAAATTTTTTTAAAACACACCCCTCTATTTTCTTTTTCCTAAGAAGCAAAAGGAAAAGACCAAGTGCCAATTGGATTCAGAGAGATTTTTGCTATTTACACCCTTTTTATTTTAAACCAATTTATACAGGAGTTTTATAGGAGAGCGAGTTTAATAATAGATATATCAAACCCTATGGCTCCTAATTTTTTACGCCCTTAATAAATTGAAATGAGAATCACATCGGGTAAATTTTGGGGTATGACAGCTGCCCCTATTTAATTATCTTGGATTGAATAGCGTGAGAATACGCAGGTCTCACGCTTTTCGAATCGAAGAGTTATTAAATAATGGAAGACCCCCAAATTTACCTCATGCTTGAGTGTGATGAGAGAATCGTCCTGCTAAAGCCTGAGTCTTACATAGCGAGGACTTTCCGTTAGTTGTGTAATTAGCTTGCTGTATTGCCAGCAAACTTTCGTAGTTTATGAACCCCACTTACTATAACTTTAGTAAGTTTCTCGTAGTTTGTGAACCCCAATAGGATCACTCGCTATAGTTCTAGCAAGTTCACCTGCACTGTTTAGGATTATTTGCTATGCTTATAGCAACCTCACCTGCACCATTTGGGATCATTTGCCATGCTTGTAGCAAACTCACCGACACCATTTAGGATCATTTGCCGTGCTTGTAGCAAATTCACCCGCACCATTTAGGATCGTTTGCCGTGCTTGTAGCAAACTCACCTGCACCATTTAGGATCATTTGCCGTGCTTGTAGCAAACTCACCCGCCCCATTTAGGATCGTTTGCCGTGCTTGTAGCAAACTCACCCGCACCATTTAGGATCATTTGCCGTGCTTGTAGCAAATTCACCCGCACCATTTAGGATCGTTTGCCGTGCTTGTAGCAAACTCACCTGCACCATTTAGGATCGTTTGCCGTGCTTGTAACAAACTCCCCTGCACCATTTAGGATCATTTGCCGTGCTTGTAGCAAATTCACCCGCACCATTTAGGATCGTTTTCCGTGCTTGTAGCAAACTCACCTGCACCTTTTAGGCTAATTCGCTATGCTCATAGCAACTTCGCCTGCCCCGTTTGGATTGCTTGCCCTGGTTTGGGCAAGCTTACCTGTATAGAAGTTTGTTCTGTGAATGCGTATGCATCATGCCTATGCATCGTGCTTATGCATTATGCGCGTGCATGTGCCCCTGTTGTTTATATAATGTATGTGTATGGATGTTCACACATGCAAATGATACATCTATGTAAATGAGTATGTATGATAACCCCAACACCATATCTCCTTATCACCCATTGCCTTTGCTTAACCTCTTTTGAACTATTTGTGAATCCTAGCTCAGATTGTATTCGAGTAATCCATTGATATTATCCTTTTTGAGAGAGTTCTATTAGATTCGAGTTATCGCAACGTAGGGCGTATGTAGCCTTCCGGAGATTTTGCAGTTTTATTCTATTGCTTTTGTATTGACAGTTTGTAAGTTTCTCATGTTAAATCCTAGTTAAAGTTTACCAAAATAATTTAACCTTTGCAAACGGTATTGAAATGAGAAAAACGCGGTATGCAAGGAAAAAAACTTTTATTGATGTTGCCTTGAATCGGCTAGTGTACAAAAATGCAAGATAAGTAAATGACAAATGGAAATGATATTAATACTGCCGTAGCTCTTTTTGTTATCAAGGGTCCCGGTAATCCTTCGACCTTAGAAATGGATGATTGCACGAATCACTATCCTTCGTAGTTTGTCTTCAGCTTATGGTCCATAATCCTGCCTTTGCTAGGCGTAATATTTCTTGACCGCATCAGAATTGATCGGGTGTGGTAGCTCGTCCCCATCCATTGTAGTGAGAACTAGCGCTCCTCCTGAGAACACCGTTTTTACAATATATGGACCTTCGTAGTTAGGCGTCCATTTTCCGCGGGCGTCAAGTCGAGGTAATAGTATTTTCTTGAGAACAAGATCACCTTCTTTGTAAGTTCGAGGACGGACCTTTTTATCGAACGCCTTTTTCATCCTTTTCTGATAGAGTTGCCCGTGACACAAAGCCGTCAGTCGCTTTTCTTCAACGAGATTAAGCTGATCGAAACGGGTTTTTACCCATTCCGATTCTTCTAACTTTATGTCAGCCAGGACCCTTAATGAAGGGATCTCTACTTCAATAGGGAGGACTGCTTCCATACCGTAAACCAGGGAGAATGGTGTTGCTCCTGTGGATGTACGCACCGAAGTCCTGTAACCGTGTAGGGCAAAGGGAAGCATTTCGTGCTAATCCATGTATGTTTTCACCATCTTTTGTATTATCTTTTTGATATTTTTATTTGCAGCTTCGACAGCGCCGTTCATTTTAGGCCTGTATGGTGAAGAATTGTGATGTTCAATCTTAAACTCCTCGCACAGCTCCCTCATCATGTTGTTGTTTAGATTCGACCCATTGTCGGTGATAATTCTGTTTGGAACCCCATATCGACAGATGATGTTATGCTTGATGAACCGAGTGATTACTTGTCTCGTCACGTTGGTGTAAGAGGCAGCTTCGACCCATTTGGTGAAATAGTCTATGGCAACCAATATGAATCGGTGTCCATTTGAAGCTTTCGGTTCGATCATCCCTATCATGTCAATCCCCCACATTGCGAACGGCCATGGTGAACTCAGAACGTTCAACGGATTTGGCGGCACATGTACTTTGTCAGCGTAAATCTGGCATTTGTGACATGCTCTTGCATATTGGAAACAGTTAGCTTCCATTGTTAACCAGTAATACCCTGCTCGCAGTATTTTTCTCGCCATTGAGTGTCCATTTGCATGGGTTCCGAAGGTCCCTTCATGCACTTCTCTGATAATCTCCCTGGCCTCATTTTTATCCACACACCTTAATAACACCGAGTCGTAGTTCCTTTTGTATAGGATGTTTCCACTTAGGAAGAACTTAGATGCTAATCTCCTCAATGTCTTTTTATCGATCGTGGAGGTGTTCTCCGGGTATTCTTGCTTCTCCAAGTACCTTTTGATATCGTGGTACCATGGTTTGTTGTCAGACTGCTCCTCGATTGTGAGACAATAAGCGGGCTCATCAAAGTGTCTAACCGTTATTCGTGGCTCGTGGTTTGGCCAGGTCACTTTGAACATAGAGGAAAGTGTTGCTAATGCGTCAGCCATTTGATTTTCTTCCCTTGGGATATGAGTAAAAGTGATTGTCTCAAACTCAGCCATTAACTCCAGTATAAGGTCATGATATGGGATTAGCTTTGAATCTCGAGTATCCCATTCTTTGTTGACTTGGTGGATTACCAGCGCTGAATCCCCGTACACCTCAAGCAGTTTAATCCTTAGATCAATTGCTGCTTCTAACCCCAATATGCATGCTTCATATTCTGCAATATTGTTGGTGCAGTCAAAGCATAGTCTTGCAGTGAAGGGTAAGTGCCGATTGTCAGGAGATGTCAAGACGGCACCTATGCCGTGTCCATATGCATTTGAGGCGCCATCGAATGTAAGTGTCCATACCAAGCCTGGCTCGGGTCCTTCGTCGGGTCCTGGTATCTCGTAGTCTCTTACCAGCATAATGTCCTCGTCGGGGAAGTCGAACTTCATAGACTGATATTCTTCTATGGGTTGGTGAGCAAGATGTTCTGCCAGTACACTCCCTTTTATCGCCTTTTGGGGGACGTATTGTATGTCATATTCTGATAGCAACATTTGCCATCTTGCAATTCTACCCGTGAGAGCCTGCTTTTCGAACACGTATTTCAAAGGATCCATTCTCGATATCAGCCATGTGGAATGGTTCAGCATATATTGCCTTAGACGTTTGGAGGCCCATGCTAGGGCACAACATGTCTTTTCCAATGGTGAATATCGAGACTCGCAATCCGTGAATTTCTTGCTTAGATAGTAGATAGCGTGTTCTTTCCTGCCTGTTTCATCCTGTTGCCCCAGTACACACCCCATAGATCTCTCGAGAACTGTGAGGTACATGATCAATGGTCTCCCTGGTACAGGAGGTAAGAGTATCGGTGGCTCTTGCAAGTAGTTCTTTATAGTTTCGAAGGCTACCTGGCAATCGTCATTCCATTTGATAGGTTGATCTTTCCTGAGCAGCTTGAATATAGGCTCACATGTAGCCGTCAGATGTGAAATAAACCTTGAGATGTAATTCAATCGACCCAAGAATCCACAAACCTCTTTTTCTGTCTTTGGAACAGGCATTGCTTGTATAGCCTTTACCTTGTCGGGATCAACCTCTATGCCTCGTTGGCTCACGATGAATCCTAATAGTTTTCCTGACCTTACGCCGAATGTACACTTGTTCGGGTTTAACCTTAGCTTGAACTTCTATAAACGCTTGAACAACTTATGTAGGTGTGTGATATGTTCTTCCTCTGTGCAAGATTTGGCAATCATATCGTCTACATATACCTCGACCTCCTTGTGAATCATGTCATGGAACAGTGTGACCATGGCTCTTTGGTATGTTGCCCCTGCATTTTGCAATCCAAAAGGCATTACCTTGTAACAGAAGGTACCCCAGGATGTCATGAAGGTTGTTTTCTCCATATCCTAGGGAGCCATTTTGATCTGATTATACCCGGAGAACCCATCCATAAAGGAAAACACCGAAGCTTGTGCTGTATTGTCCACCAAGACATCTATGTGTGGTAGTGGAAAATCGTCCTTTGGACTTGCTTTGTTCAGGTCCCTGTAATCCACACACATGCGTACCTTCCCGTCTTTCTTAGGAACTGGCACTATGTTGGCAATCCATGGTGGATAGTCAACTACAGCAAGAAACCCGGCGTCGAACTGTTTGAGCACTTCTTCCCTGATTTTACTATCCATATCCGGTCGAACTCTTCGGCGCTTTTGCCTGATAGGTGCACATCCTTCTTTGAGTGGTAACCTATGTACAACAATATCAGTATCCAATCCCGGCATGTCACGGTATGACCAAGCAAATATCTCTGCATACTCGTGGAGAAGCTTGATTAGCGTCGCTTTCACATCCTCGTTCAGTGTTGCCCCAATCTTGATGTTCTTGGGTTCTTCGTCTGTACCCAAATTTATGGTTTCAATGGCCTCTTGCGGAGGGAGCATACTTTTGGATTCCTTATCCATTAACCTTGACAACTCCTTCGGAAGTTCATCGTCTTCCTCATCCCCTTCTTCGGACTGATTAGCGAGAGCCTCGAGTTTGTACAGAGTTTCAGCAGTATTATTATCGGTAGTGTTAGAAGGCGATCTGCACACGTTTTATGTTTTGTCTTTAGTATGCAGATATGAACGTGCTTTTTTGTGCAAGAAATTTATTTGTCATTTTGAAAGAAAAAAGAAAATAAATGCGGGAAAAGACGATGTTTTCAATACCAAATGCAAAACAATTTTATTAATAAACTTTTTAAACTTGGAAATAGATGGGGCCCTTACAAACCAACTCTATGCTTCGGGCGAGGCATGAGCGTTATTGTTTTTCTTTATTGGAAAGGGAAATAAAACACACAAAAGCAAATTACTTCGAAATAAAAACTATCTCCGGTATCTCCAGGCTTGTCCAATTCTGAAGCTGTTCTCCTGGTCTGATCTCTCGGATGAAGTTGGACGTTCCTTCCTTAGAATCCTTGTTGGAGACCATAGCCACATGTTCATATCCTCCCGTTACGAAAGTCTGTGTAATCGGGGGGAATTGTTGCTCTTCTTTCATAGTGCTTGTGACCTTTGATGGTTGATACCCCAGCCCTAGGCGATCCTTCTTCTCTAAGATCTCTGGTACCTTGCCCCAGCCTTCTACATTCAAGTCTTGTAGATCTCTCCAGGATGTTACCGCCCTTCGCACTTTCTCCACGGGTAGTGTGACAGTAGTTGCTATCTCGAGAGCTTGAAATGCAGTACCCAGTGCACCTTCTCCAGCCTCAATATATCTGTACGAATTTAAGTTGCTGACAAATATATCCTCTTCTCCATTGACGGTCACTATGGAGTTCCCGTTCACAAATTTTAATTTCTGGTGGAGAGTGGAGGTGACTGCCCCAGCTGCGTGAATCCAAGGACGCCCTAGTAAGCAAGTGTAAGCTTTTCAATCTCCATTACTTGGAAATTGATACAGAAGGTATGAGGGCCAATTATAACAGGAAGGTCTACTTCTCCAAATACTGGACTCTGCGATCCGTCAAAAGCTTTAACTACCAGACGACTTGGTCTAACCACCAGACCCTCCAACGCTATTTTATCTAGTGTAGCCTTTGGCATCACATTTGACGATGAACCTGTGTCAATCAAAACTCTAGCTAGATGGGCCTTTCCACATTGTATGGAGATATGTAAGGCTTTGTTATGTGACTTTCCTTGTGGAGGTAGTTCACTATCACTGAAACCCAGGCATGCCCCCGCAGTCAGATTGGCCACCATGCCATCGAATTGATTGACTGTGATGTCCTTAGTTACATGGGCGGCATTCAGAATCTTCATCAAAGCATCTCGATGCCTCTCGGAGTGTATCAGTAGCGATAAGAGTGATATTTTAGATGGCGTCTGTTGCAACTGATCTACCACCCTATAGTCGCTCTTCTTAATCAAAGCCAGAAACTCCTCAGCATCCTTGTTGACAATCTCTTTACCCTTAGGCTCAACCTCGTTATTTGGACTCATGGCAGCTTGATCACCAGATTGTGTCAAGTTTTCATTGGCCGTTGGTTGTGCTTGTGCAGTTTTGAATATGCGTCCACTACGGGTCATGCCCCCAGGTCCCACAATGCTTGATACAGCAGGATTAATGCCAGAATTGTACTCCCAAGGCACTGCTTTCATTTTATCCAGAGGATATGGGTCTGTGACCGGGATGACCCTAGTATGCTCTTGTGTAGGTATCATCAACGGTGATCTCGAGCATGGGATGATTAATGGCTTTCTTGCTCCTTGTGTGGGTATTATTAAAGGCTCGTTTCTTTCCACCATAGCCACATACTCTTCTTCAGGGTGTTCCTCCAGTTGGATCAACCCTTGATCCATGAGCTTCTGCAAAGTGTCTTTGAAAGCTTCGTTATGTTCTAGGATAAACCCCTTCATAAGAAGATACCTCTTAAGGGCATCTACGGGGGAGTTCCTTTGTTGAACCAACTCTTGCTCGTTGACGACTTCTATCGCATTGACTGCGCCATCATGGTGTGGCATCGGGTTTGTTTTTACATTGAGTTTGTCAAAAGCGATTGCTCCTGACTCAATCAGATCTTGAACGATGTGCCTGAAGGCCCAACATTTCTCCAAGGTATGTCCGGGAGAATTGGCGTGAAATTCACACCTTTCATTTGGTTTGTAGTTGGGTGTGATCTTGCCTGGAAGAGGAGGTGCCAATGGTTTAATTTCTACCAAGGACTCATTTATCAAATGTCTTAGTATATCCTTCTTGGAAGTGGGTAGCGGATCAAATCTCCTTTGGCTTCCCTGAAACCGGTTTGGTTGTGGTGGGAATGACATGGGAGGTCTAGCTTCCTGATGTACCACTGCATTAGTCTCTCCTTCCTTTTTCTTTGTGAAGGTGGGAGCGGGCCTCTTTGACTGATACGATCCAGATGATGCCCCTTGTATTTTCCCGTTCTTAATTCCGTTTTCTATCCTTTCACCAATAACCACTAAGTCTGAAAACCCTGAGGACACACTTCCTACCATTTTATCGTAGTATGGCCCTTGCAATATAGCCATAAACATGTCTACGAGTTCTTTCTCCAACAGGGGAGGTTGGACTCGGGAAGCCATTTCCCTCCACCTCTGCGCATACTCCTTGAACGATTCCTCTTTCTTTTGTGACAAATTTTGGAGTTGCATCCGGTTGGGTGCCATGTCCAAATTGTATTTATATTGCTTCAGGAATGTATTAGCAAGGTCGGTCCAGCTTCGGATATGAGACTTCTCTAATTGCATATACCAGTCAACCGATGCTCCACTCAAGCTATCTTGGAAAAAATGAATCATCAGCTTTTGATCATGAGCATAAGCAGCCATTTTTCGCACATACATGCGCAAGTGATTCCTCGGACAAGTGAGTCCCTTATACTTTTCAAAGTTGGGAACTTTGAATTTGTGTGGAATTGTCAGGTCCGGGACTAAACTCATTTCAAAAGTGTCCACGTCGAAAGCATCATATCCTTCTACAGCTTTCAGTCTCTCTTCCAATGCCCTGATTTGTCCACTCTCCTTAGAATACTCCCCAGAATTAGTAGAGGTCAGCTTTGGTCGAGGGACTTGATTTGTGTCATTAGTGTCCCCATATTGCAGATCCAGGTAGTCCTCATCCCTAAAAGGATTGTTGACAGGAATACGAACTGTGCGAGACGTCCCTTCCTTCTGAGCAGCAGGAATAAATCCTTCTTGAGAGGCTTCTCCTTCTTCCTGGATTGTGACGACCCTTTTAGAGGAATGAGCATTCGTTTTGTGAGGGTCATCGCCTCGAACATATCCTAACAAAGGGTTGCCATCATTTGGCACCTCTTCATACTGATCCTGAACCTCCTTGGCTTTGTCTTGCTTATCCTTGAGGTCTTTCATGAAGCTCACATTTGGGTCATCCCTCCCTTGAGGTCCTCAACAGTGCCTTTCAGTTGGGTCATTTCTTCGCGAAGGGCGGCTTGATTCTGCTCTAGTTGTTCCATTGCTTTCTTCTTCTGAGCTCTTGTCTGGATGAGTGACCGGGTTGCAATGGCGTGACTGGAGATGAAGACAGTTTTCCTCTTAATGTTTTGACAAGAAACGCAATGATATGTGTGCTATGAATGATATGCAAATGCTATGCTCATGTCTTATCCACATTGTTATTATAATATATTTATATATATATTTATATATTAGCATATATGTCTATACATATATATATATATATTATTTCTTTTTTTGTGTTGTTTTTTTTTTGTTTTTTTTTGTAGTAGGAACCTTTTCTTTCTCTTTTTTTGAATAATTCTTTTTGGTGAATAATTGCGAAGAAATTGAATAATGCGGAAATAAACACACTTTATTAATTCAAAAAAACTTGAAAGAAAGTACAATTTAAATTGTTCAACATTGCGAAAGGAAATAAACACCCATAGAAATAAAACTTCTAAATAATAAAAAATAAAAACTATAAATGACTAAGAACGCCTATGAATGTCCTCCTTGAAGTTGTCCACCATGCCCCTACAAAGCTCCAAGAACTCCTTCACTTCTTTGGGAAGGATGATGGGAGAAGACTCCGCTTTTTCTAAACCCTTCGGAATGTCTAGAATTAAATCATTGCACAAGTAGACTAGCTTGTCATAATTCTCACGACACTTCTCATATTCTTCAAGCATCTTGGGAACCATGCTCACATGCTCATTTGCCGTAGAAACAATTGTGTATTGTCTTTTCCAATGGTCTCTTTCGTTCATGGTTGCCTCGTGTACCTCTCTTTGTCTTGTGAATATTTCCCTAAGTGATACCATGGCTTGGAATGCTCTATTGTACTCATCAGTGCGCTGTAAAAGTGCTTCTTCCGTGGTTAATCTCCTTGCGCGCTCTTGTTGTCCAGAATTGCGAGCTTCTTGAAGATCATATTTGAGGTTCCTTATTTCCTCCTCTTGATCTTTAGTCCTATCAGTTAATTCAAAGACCACAGCTTCTAGATTTTTCTCAGATTCAGCTTTGTCATGGGAAGCTTTCTCATAGCGCCTTCTCCACCTTGCAATTTCTATGTCCGCTTGTTCCAACCTTTCATTGTGTGCAATTAAATCAAGGTTAGCACTTAGAACTCCTTCGGTTGCTCGCTTCCTTTTATTCCTTTGTCTATCATTCTCTTCCTTAGCGGCTTGAAGCTCTTGGCTTTTCTCCTTAAGATCGAAGCGTAGTTGACTTTTTTCGTTGGAAAGTCGATGTATGTCAAGCTCTAATTTTTCCTTTTCCTTACGGGACGCCTCTAGGGCAGCCTTGATTCCTTCTATCTCTTCGATGGATAGAGAAATAGGATTAGGAGAATCGGGCTTGTACGCGGGATCCACAACAAAAGGTAGCAAAATCTTTCCAACTCTCTCTTGAACCCATCTAGTGTAAGGTTCCTTAGCAACAATATTCTTCGGCCCATAGTTCTTTGTTTGAACATGCTTCCAAGCTTGAATTATTTTCTTTAATGTCCTTGGTTCTCCTTTCCCATTGTCATGCAAAATTAATCCTTCCACTTGTTGATCGGAAGGCTCACAATCCATAGAATGACCCAATTGGCGCAATGCAAGCACGGGATTATAATTAATGCAACCCAAAGTTCCCATTAAAGGCACATTATTAAATTCTCCACATTTATAGATAATTCTTTCAGAATTTAATTTCCTTGCAAACCAAAAAATAGAATCCGCATTGAGAGCTCTTAGTTTTTGAGACCATTCATGCCTGGTCAAATCTTTGATTAAATAGCTAGCCTTGTAAAGATGAGAAGTCAACCAAGAGTACAATAAATGAAGACAACAAGATATCGCTCCCCTTTTCTTTTCATACCGATGATGGATTGTATAGTAAATATTGGCAAGAATAGTAGGAGTTGGATCCTCATTTGAATTTCTGAAGGAAGTGAAGACATGGATAGCAGCATCATCAACATATTCCGCCTTATTAGGCAATAAAACAACACCAAAAATTAAAAGAGCTAAAAAATGTCCACAAATGTCCCATTGTTTCTTTTGAGCATAAGACATAGCTTGAGCTTCTAAATAAGTTCTTTTAATTCCTTGTATTCTTCCATCAGTTTTGTGATTAGCTTCTAAATCCGCAACGGGTACTTCCAAAGCTTTGGCCAAATCAGACATTTCAACCCTCTTTCCAGCACCTGTATAAAATACCTTTTTTATCCTTGAAAACCCAAGCATAGCATCCATCTCCTCCAAAGTAGGAGCCAACTGAAAATCCTGAAAAGTGAAACATCTAAGCGGCGGATCATAAAACTGGATCAAAGCGGTGATTGCTTCTTCTTGAACCTTAACCTTGAGCAAATCTAGAATATCCCCATAACGGCCTTCAAACCTGTTCAAAGCAGTTGATGACATTTTATCCCTTATGTTTCTCAATTTCTTGATGTCAGGCACTGAGACGGTGAGGTGGACAATAGGCTTCTTAGCATTCATTTTTCCTGAATTTTCACCAAAAAGAATTATTATTATTTTTTATTCTTCTTTTTTTCTCCTTTTTTTTTTACCTGTGGATAAGATATGATAAAAATATGCATATGATGTATGATGCATGCAAATAATTATACAAAAAAACACAATATTATAATAATAATAATAATAAGCACATATTCAGCATATAATCACATAGGCCCTAAGTTCATAGGTTCGACGTAACGGCTCGGGAGCCTACCATTCCCATGGGAAAGTTCTAGAAGGTCTCATGGGATCATTCGTAGCCGCCGAGACTTTTAGTCTCTTTGGATTTTAGAACAACTCATTGGTCCATGAGGTTCGAATTTTAGGAGTTAGTTCCCAGAGAGATCAGCTAAATACCCAGTCCACCCCTCAACAAGGTCGAGCCTCGTATCAGAACTTTCCGAATATTTAACCCACTCTGAGTGGAATTATAATAAGACTCGTAGGCGATGTAGTTCCCCTCTGGTCATTATTATAATTCCCACGCTTAGGCTTAACAACAGTAAAATATACTCAACAGTGCAAATTATATAATAATTAAACATTTAATGCAAATATGGCAAATAAACATTTAATAAAAAAATAATAAATAAATAATTAAAAATTTATTATTAAAAAATAAACCTTCCCCCAAACCCTAAAAGTGGCAAGTTTGCCAAACCCTAAAATGCGCCAAAAACCTAAACCACAAACCACAAACCTAAACCCTCTCAAACCTTAGGAGCATAATAATTAACCTATAATGGTATATTCCCAGCAGAGTCGCCAGCTGTAGCAACCTGCCTTAAATTTGAAGGTTTTAGAGTCGCCACCTATTCTGAAGGGCGAATAGGAAACCCTACGCAGATATGAGATTCAGAGTAAGTTATTACAATCAGGTTGAGGGAAGGTGTTAGGCACCCTCAACCCTTTCCTAAAGGCTAACATTTAAAGATAGAGGTTTATGGCAAAAGATAAGGTTTATAGCTAATGAAATGAAAAGGGTAAAAATTAAGATTTAAAACTGAATTGAGATTTTAAGGGGGGAGACTCGCCTTGTTACCAAGTGCCTACGTACCTCCTTATGGAGGATCAGAGTCAACGTAGTTCGGGCATAGGGTTGTACGCCTTAGAATTGAATTTGATTTGTTACGGTTGTAAAGAAGGCTTTTTGAGTGGCCTATTCGCAGTTTTGGAATTGATTTGAATGGGAAAGTGTTTTTGAGGTTTGGCATACAACCCTGATATGGCACCGTTAGATGCGGTGACCAATAGATTTGGTCAGTATAGCTAACGGATTGAGGGCATTGCTGATTGCTCAGATCGATAGATTGATCATCGCGGGCAGCAAATTAAAATGTATTTTTATTTGTGTATTTTTATCTCTCGTCTAAAGCGACTGATAGCTTCAGTCGGGTTGAGGAGAGAATTGATAAGAGTTAATTAAACTATAAATTAATCAGAACAATTTATTTCTCGTCTAATATGACTAATGGATTTAGTCGGTTCGAGGAGAAATTAAGTTATTAATAGAAACAATTTAATAAATTTTAGAAATTTAATTAATTATTTTATCAAAAAAAACAATTCACACTTTTTAGAATTTTAATTAATTAGTTGTTTAAAGAAAACAATTGACAACTTTTAGAGATTAGTTAATTAATTTTATTTGTTTCACAGGGGGGGGGTGTATTACGCTGAGGATAAGGAATCTGTAGGGGTGTGAATCGTAAAGGTTGAGCCCATTAACTTTTTGAATCCAGATGGTCGAGTGTGGTGAGGGCGTATAGGTTTTGGTGGGAGATCAAGATCATGACCGTCTGATCTAGATCTTGAGACCTACATGTGTTTGGGTCTGAAGGTGCATGGTAAGGGAAGCACTCTGAATCATATTCAGAGATGCTGCCAAATGTCCATAGGAGGACAAATGGCGAAGATCCAACGGCCAGGAGGGGGTTAACCAAAGAAACACAAAATTCCTCTCTCATTTTTCCCTTCCCTTTCTCTCTCTAAACTCTCTCTCCCTTCCCTCATGCTCTCGCCTCTCTCTATGAACACGACCCAGAAAAAAACCCCCAGGTCCACCCTTTGCGCCGCCGTTAACCACCCTAATCCACCGTGAAAACCCAGAATGTTCATCAACCCGATGAAGATTCGGATGAACCTTCATCTTTTCCCACCCCAGACGTTCATATCCAAGCCCAGAAACACAAATCCCAACCCAAATCGCAACCCAGATTCATCAAATCACGCATGCAATTAAAGATTCAAACCAAAAGAACAACATACAAACATGTCAACGTAGAGATTATGAGCTAAGTATACGCGATCGTTACCTTGAATCTTCGATTTCTGGAACGTGTGAGCTCCGATTCCCCTCTAATCCCTCTCTCTTTTCTGTTTCGCAGATTGAAGATGAAGAACAAGCAAGCGGCGCTTAGGGTTCTTTCTCCAGCAAAATTCCAACGCCTCTCAATTTCTTCTTCTGCTTCTTTTATAACATTAGGTTTTTTTTATTTTTAGGAAGATTAGATTTAAGTTAGAGATTTGATTAGATTCTGATTTTGCGTTAAAAATTGTTTGTAATCTTGTTTTGAGTTAATGAAAAGATTTGATTCAGTTTTTGTTTGTTAAGGTTGATTCTTGATTTGTTTGTTTAAGATTTGATTCACTTTTCGTTATTGCATGATTGTGATTTTCTGTTATAATTCGTTTGCGTTTTGATTTGGAGATTCGACTTGCTTGATTTGCGTATGGGCTTGGGCAATTGGTTTGATTAGGGTTTGTTTGTTGGTGGCTGCGGCGGCCGGTGGTGCAAGAGGACGCTAGGGTTTGCGCATGAGGGAGGGAGAGAGTGAACAGTGGCCGGGTTGGGTTTGACCCGGTCCACTCCATGATCCGTTCACGGCCCAGCGTGATAGGCCGGCCCAAAGCTTCTTTTTTTTTTTATTTTTGGCTCAGAATGCAAGAATCCAAAAAAACATTAAAAAACTCAATTAACCAATTTAATGATTTAATTAATCTCTTAATCATCTATGATAATTGCAAATGATTATTAGGTTTAATATTATCAATTAATAATAATATCTAAAATAATACTAATATTATTTTAAACACTAATAATAATTAACTTAATTAAACCAATAATAAAATACTAATAATCTCAAAACTAGTAAGAAGAATAATAAAAATGGTTAAATGAAGATAAGCAAATGGGCCTATTGGGCCCCCAAATTTTTTTAAAACACACCCCTCTATTTTCTTTTTCCTAAGAAGCAAAAGGAAAAGACCAAGTGCCAATTGGATTCAGAGAGATTTTTGCTATTTACACCCTTTTTATTTTAAACCAATTTATACAGGAGTTTTATAGGAGAGCGAGTTTAATAATAGATATATTAAACCCTATGGCTCCTAATTTTTTACGCCCTTAATAAATTGAAATGAGAATCACATCGGGTAAATTTTGGGGTATGACAGGTTGATCCAACTACTCCAACTCCTACTGAGCAAAACAACAATGGTAACAATGGAAGTAGTAGCTTCAATGGTTACAATAGACCACCAGTCTTTGATGATGAAAACTTTGAATACTGGAAAGATAGACTTGAAAGTTATTTTCTATGTCAAGATGGTGATCTATGGGATTTAGTGTTGGATGGTTACACAGATCCGGTGAATGCTCGTGGAGTCAAGATTTCTAGACAAGCTATGAGTGTTGATCAAAAGAAAGAGTTCAAAAATCATCACAAATCAAGAACTATATTGTTAAATGCTATCTCACATGCTGAGTATGAGAAAATCACAAATAGAGAAACTGCTCATGACATCTTTGAATCTCTGAAGATGACTTATGAAGGAAATGCACAAATCAAGGAGACAAAAGCTCTGACTCTAATCCAGAAGTATGAAGCTTTCAGAACGGAAGATGATGAAAACATTGAAGCAATGTTCTCCATATTCCAAACTCTAACTGCTGGATTAAGAGTTCTTGACAAGGGATACACAAAAGCTGATCATGTTAAGAAGATAATCAGAAGTCTTCCCAGAAGATGGGGACCAATGGTTACAACATTCAAGATTGCAAAAAATCTGAATGAAGTATCTCTTGAGGAGCTTATGAGTCCACTGAGGAGTCATGAGATTGAGCTAGATGCAAATGAGCCTTAGAAGAAAGGTAAGTCTATTGCTTTAAAATCTAAAAATAAACACTGTGCTAACGCTTTTCACGCAGAAGAAGAAGAATCCGACCAGTCAGAGTCAAAAGAAGAAGAAGATGAATTGTCTCTCTTATCCAGAAGAGTGAATCAACTTTGGAAGAGCAAGCAGAGAAGATTCAAGAACTTCAAGAGACCTGAAAAGGGAGAATCTTCTGAACACAGAAGATCTGGCAAGAAGAAGGTAGTGTGCTATGAATGCAAAGAACCTGGACACTACAAGAATGAATGTCCTAAGCTTCAGAGGGAAAAGCCCAAAAAGAAGTTTGAAAATAAGAAAGGCATGATGGCTACATGGGATGACTCTGATTCATCTGATCAAGAGTCAGATTCTGAAGATGAGCAAGCCAACATAGCACTCATGGCAACAGTTGATGTTGAAGAAGAATCTACTTCTGATTCAGACTCTGATGAGGTATTTTCTGAACTCACTAGAGGAGATTTAGTTTCCAGCTTATCAGAACTTTTGAAAGTCAAGAGTCAACTTAGTATCAAATACAAAAAGCTCAAAAAGTTTTTTGCATCTGAAACTAAGAGACTTGAAATAGAAAACTCTGAACTAAAAGAAAAAGTTTTAAAATTAACTAAAGATGTTGAAACATCTTCAAGTTCAGAAAAGTCTATTCCAAGCACTAACAATATTCTTAAAGAATATGACTTGAGCTTCAGAAAGTTCTTATCTAGAGGTATAGGCAGAAGTCAACTAGCCTCTATGATTTATGGTGTTAGTGGAAACAAGAGGATAGGTATAGGCTTTGAGGGAGAAACCCCATATAAACTTGAACCTGTTGATGAAATGATCATTAAATACAAACCTTTGTATGAACAGTTCAAGTGTGGTCATTCTCATGATATCAAACACACATCAAACTCTAAGAGTTTCCATATCACACACACAAAGAAACATGCTGTTGCACATTCTGGAAAATCTTATGAAAAATCTCAGTTCAATCAGAACTTGAGAAGGACTAACCCCAAAGGACCCAAAAGAATGTGGGTACCTAAGGAAAAGATGATTCCTATTGCAGATCTCCTTCACAGCTCAAAAGACAAACATGTCATGGTACCTGGACTCTGGATGGTCACGTCACATGACAGGAAGAAGGTCTATGTTCCAAAGTCTGGAACTTAAATTTGCTGGAGAAGTAAAGTTTTGAGGGAATCATAAGGGTAAAATCATAGGCTCAGAAACCATATGTATTGGTAATTCCCCCTCTATAACTAATGTTCTTTTAGTAGATGGATTAGCTCATAACTTATTGTCCATAAGTCAATTAAGTGACAATGGTTATGACATAATCTTTAATCAAAAGTCTTGTAAAGCTATTAGTCAGAAGGATGGCTCAATCCTATTTACAGGAAAGAGAAAGAACAACATTTATAAGATTGATCTTTCAGATCTTAAGAACCAACAGGTTACTTGCCTTCTGTCTGTTAACGAAGAGCAGTGGGTCTGGTACAGAAGATTGGGTCATGCTAGTTTGAGAAAGATTTCTCAAATTAACAAACTTAATCTGGTCAGAGGACTCCCTAATCTGAAATATAAATCAGATGCTCTTTTTGAAGCATGTCAAAAAGGGAAGTTTTCAAAACCTGCATTTAAATTTAAAAATGTTGTCTCTTCCTCTAGGCCTTTAGAACTTCTGCACATTGATCTTTTTGGCCTAGTCAAAATAACATCAATCAGAAGCAAGAAATATGGATTGGTCATTGTAGATGACTATAGCAGATGGACTTAGGTAAAGTTCTTAAAACACAAGGATGAGTCACATTCTGTGTTCTTTGACTTCTGTAATCAGATTCAATCTGAAAAGGAATGTAAAATCATAAAAGTCAGAAGTGATCATGGTGGTGAATTTGTGAACAGATTCTTTGAAATATATTTCAAAGAAAATGGTATTGCCCATGATTTCTCTTGTCCTAGAACTCCACAACAAAATGGGGTTGTAGAAGGAAAGAATAGGACTCTACAAGAAATGGCCATAACCATGATCAATGAGACTAATATGGCTAAGCATTTCTGGGCATAAGCAATTAACACAACTTGTTATATTCAGAATAGAATCTCCATAAGGCCTATTCTAAATAAGACTCCTTATGAATTGTGGAAGAACAAAAATCCCAACATTTCATATTTCCATCCATTTGGATGTATCTGTTATATTCTGAATACTAAGGATTATATGAACAAGTTTGATTCCAAAGCTCAGAAGTGTTTCCTTCTTGGATATTCTAAACGCTCTAAGGGCTACAGAGTATACAATACTGAAACTCTGATAGTTGAGGAATCAATTAATATCAGATTTGATGATAAGCTTGACATTGAAAAGCCAAAGCAGTTTGAGAATTTTGCAAATATAGACATCTCTAACTCAGATCATGAAGAACCCAAAAGAAAGGATGTATCAGAAGATCAAGTTGCAGCGTCTTTAGAGAATCTCAGAATATCTGAAGAGCAACACTCAGAAAATCTTCTAGAATCAATTCTGCTCATCCAGAAGATGTTATAATTGGAAAGAAAGATGATCCCATCAGAACAAGAGCATTCCTGAAGAACAATGCAGAATGTCAATTTGGTTTAGTGTCTTTGATTGAGCCAACTTCTGTTGATCAAGCTCTGGAAGATGCTGGCTGGATAATTGCTATACAAGAAGAGTTAAATCAGTTTACAAGGAATGATGTTTGAGATTTGGTTCCAAGACCTAAAGGATTCAATATCATTGGAACAAAATGGGTTTTTAGAAACAAGCTGAGTGAGAAAGGTGAAGTCATCAGAAACAAAGCCAGACTGGTTGCTCAGGGATATAGTCAGCAAGAAGGTATTGACTATACAGAAACCTTTGCACCAGTGGCCAAGTTAGAATCTATTAGATTATTAATTTCTTTTGCCACTCAGAATAACATCACTCTATATCAGATGAATGTTAAAAGTGATTTTTTAAATGGTTATATAGATGAAGAAGTTTATGTTCACCAACCTCCTGGTTTTGAAGACTCTAAGTCTTCAGAACATGTTTTTAAATTAAAGAAATCATTATACGGTTTGAAGCAAGCTCCTAGAGCTTGGTATGAAATATTAAGTTATTTCCTTCTGGATAATGGTTTCACAAAAGGAAAAGTAGACACAACTCTCTTCTGTAAAACATATAAAAAGGATATGCTAATTTGTCAAATTTATGTTGATGATATTATTTTTGGAACATCTAATGCTACACTTGGAAAGGAGTTTGCTAAGTCTATGCAGGAAGAATTTGAGATAAGCATGATGAGAGAACTCAAATATTTCCTAGGCATTCAGATCAATCAAATCTCTGAAGGAACTTATGTTCATCAGACTAAGTATGTCAAAGAGCTTCTAAAGAAGTTCAATCTATCTGAAAGCAAAGAAGCAAAAAATCCAATGTATCCAACTTGCATATTAGGTAAGGATGAGGTAAGCAAGAAGGTAGATCAGAAGATCTACAGAGGTATGATAGGATCTCTTCTCTATCTAACTGATTCTAGACATGATATTTTATTCAGTGTATGCTTGTGTGCTAGATTCCAATCAGATCCTAGAGAATCTCACTTGACTGCTATTAAGAGAATTCTTAGGTATCTGAAAGGTACTACTAATGTTGGTTTAGTCTACAGAAGATCTGAAGAATACAACTTAGTAGGATATTGTGATGCTGATTACGCTGGAGATAGAGTTGAAAGGAAAAGTACTTCTGGAAGCTGTCAGTTTCTGGGAAGTAACCTGATCTCCTGGTATAGCCAGAAGCAAGCAACAAATGCATTATCTACTACAGAAGCAGAATAAGTAGCTGCTGTTGGATGTAGTACACATATGCTCTGGATGAAAAGTCAGCTAGAAGACTATCAGATATATGAGAGTAACATTCCTATATTCTGTGATAATACTTCTGTTATTTGTTTATCTAAGAATCCTATTTTACATTCTAAAGCTAAACATATAGAGATTAAACATCACTTTATTAGGGACTATGTACAGAAGGGTGTTCTTTCTTTAAACTTTATAGATACTGGCCATCAATAGGCTGATATCTTTATAAAACCCCTTGCTGAAGATATGTTTAAGTTCATTCTGAAAAACATCAGTATGGATTTATGCCCAGAATGAAGGTGTTGAGATGATCTGATATATGGATCAGTTTGAAAATATTGATTTGGTTTCTTATCAGATGTTCTAGTTATGTATGTTCATATAGATACTCTGAATCTGTTATCACTAACATTTCATGTGTCTAAGTATGATACAGAACTTTTGTTAAAGCAAAACAGTTGTCACCAGCTATTCCAGATGATGACCACGTGTTCATTCTGAAGGGACAAGCATGCGTGCAGTTCATGAGACGCCGCCCTAGGTAACTGTGCAAATCTTTTCAAATCTCAAGTTATCTCCACTAACGTCTCTCAACATTAAATGTGATTGATTCATTTTCTGTAACTGCTTGCATTCAGAATCTCGTTGCATTCTTTTTCACGTCCGTGTCTATATAAACACATCATATTCATTTTCTCTCCTTTCACTCCTTCATCATCTTCATTGTTTATGCATTTCTGTCTCCTCTTTTGTCTTCATAAAAACCCTAAATCTAAGAAACCCAGAAATCCCAAGTGTTCTTCAATGGCTTCTTCATCAAATACTCAACAAAAGGTTTCGTCTTCTCAGCAACAACAACAACAAGATTTAGAAGTTCTTTGTGAAATGATGGTTGATTTTGATAATCTACAGGAACAAGGTTTCGTCTTCAATGGCTCTCTCCGTTGAAGACTTGTCTGATTCCTATGAACGAATTAGAAGTTCTTTGTGAAATGATGGTTGATTTTGATAATCTACAGGAACAAAACCTTCACTTAAAGAACAACATGTTATTTCAGGGTTGGGAACCATTCTTCTACCGTTTGATTGGCCCAGTTTACCCATAATTGGTTAAAGAGTTTTGGGTTCATGCTACGTTAATGCCAAAAGCAAATCTGTCTTTTGTTTATGGCGAAGAGATCTCCATTACAGAAAATCTTATCAAAAGATTGATAGGTCTGGAAGGTTGTGAAGGTGCTTCTGGAGCCATAGTAGGAAGAATAGATTGGGACGCTGTCTATGCAGAAATCTTCAAGTCTGGAAAAGACTCTACTAGTATCAAGGAATTGAAGGATCCCTACAGAATTTGGGCTAAGATCATTCTGGGTTGCATCTACCACAGAAAGGCAACTATATCTCATAACTACATCAATAAGGATCAACAGTACATTCTGTATTGTATTGGTAACCGTGAGAAGGTGGATCTCCCTTTTATTGTGTTTAACCACATGCGGAATCATGTAAGGGACTCTAGAGAGCAAGCCAGATTTAAGACTCCAAAGATCAGAAGGAACATCATTCCCTTTGGAAGGATAATTACTGATATTCTAGTTGAGACTGGATTGATTGATGATCTAGTAAAAGTTGGAACCGTTAAGGATTTGTATGCAACGTGTAGGAGCACTATGAATGCCCACACTCTGAAAAAGATGAATTAAATAGCGAAAATTGCTGCTCCTCCCAGAGTGGACAATGAGATCTTGACTAGAAGGACACCTGCTCTGGATGATTTTGAGATGTTCTTCAAGAATGAGCATCCTAGCATCGTCCTCACCTATCTAGAAATGTGTCAAAAGGAAGGCTCTGAGTATGATCCTGTGTGGATAAGCAACAAAGTGCTTCCCACTTTCGCTGATCAAGTACCAGAGAATGAGAAAGAGAAAGAGGAGAAGAAAAAGAAGAAGGAGAAGAAAAACAAGAAGGAAAAGAAAGAAGAGCAGAAAGAAGAAAATCAAGAACAGAAAGAAGACAAGAAGGAGAAGGAAGAAAAGAAGGAGAAGAAGAGGAAGTCTGTTGGAGATGGACCTTCAAAGCCTCAGAAGAAGAAGAAGAAATCTTCAGGTATTTATATAACTGAGTCTGTTCCTGTTTTAAATTCTAAACATATATCAACAAAATCTCCACCAGAAAAATCACCAGAAAAAGCCCAAAAAAATCATCCTCAAATCACAAAAATTTCTAACTCTCCATCTTCTGCTTCCTCCAAATCCAAAGGCAAACAACCTATTCTTGACTTTGAACCCATTCTTGACCCAAAACCTTTAAACACCATCTTTCCATATGAAAACATTTTCACTTCTGCTCAACCTAAACATCCACCTTCTGAACTTCAACCTCAACCTTCTGACCCCCAACTAATTGTTGACACTCCTGTATTTTGCAACTTCAATCTCCTTTCTTCACCATCATCATTTTCTTCTGATTCATTCTTTCGCAACCCTCGCCCCTTTAAACCTACTCCCTAGAATCCTTCATCTCCATCGTTGTCTAAGAATCTAACAATGAAGCTGAATCCTCTCTTCAACCATCCCCTTCAAACACTTCTTTTTTGTTTAATAGAGCCCCTGAACCATATGCTACTCCAACCTAGAATCTCCAATAACCCGTCTCAGAACCAACCCTCCTAAACCTTCTGTTGATATTCGTTTTGAAATATTAAAATACAAGGTCAGAACAAGGTTAGAGTATCTGAAGGTTGCCCATGAATCCAAGCTGGATCATGTGGCTGCTGGAAAGCTCTGGAAGGCTTTCTCTGAAGATGTACAAGCAGAGTTTCTGGACCTCCAGTAGGATTGTCTTGTTGCTGCTCCTAGTCTTGCTAGACTAGCTCTAGAGTATGATGTTGGCAAATACTATCATCCTATTTCAGACTGGAAGCCTCTGGAAGAAGCTCCCTTTGTTGATGAAATGGAAGTAGATAATTGATAACACGATTTTATATCGTATATTTAGCTTGAAATCCGTAGATATTTATAGCATTTTTCGTTTATTATATTGTTTTATTATGATATTATGCGAGTATTTGCTTTGTTTCAGGTTTTACTCTCTTATTGAGACTATTTCCGAAAAGGAGAGGAAATGGAGCTAAAACGACTACTATTTGTGCCTAAAAGATGAAAAATGGGTGCTGAAGTGAAAAGGAGGTGCAAATAAGGCCCAAATGTGCAAAGTACAAGTCCAGCCCACGAAGATACAAATCTGCACGTGGCCCAAATCACACAAGCAAGAGGAGACGCACGTCTCCAGCAACCTCCTGCCACGTCACCAAGTGGAGACGCACGTCTCCAATCCCCCTAAATCTTCTCCACTTGAGACGCACGTCTCAAGTCGTCCAAAGCAGCCCCTCAAAAAGTGGAGACGCACGTCTCCAAGTCCCAGTCAGATAAAGTCCCTCATTTCACGGATTCCAACTGCAAAGGCTCGCCTATAAATAGAGGCAGATACTTCACTTCAACCTGTCCAATTTTCTGCTAACGAAGTGCTGCCGAAATTGTTCCGCGATTGCTATTTTCTTCCTGCTTTCAATTAAACAGTCTTATTTTCTCATAACAATTTCTACACCGGAAATTGTTGTGAACCTTTTATAAATCTAGCCTTACGTTAGATTTATCGTTTTATTTCCTTGTTTTGAATTTCTGTCCTTTAATTCCGAAGAACGATCCAGCCAACCTGTGGTGGAAGTTCGATACTTCATGATTCAATTGCAACTTATTTTATTCAGGTTTATCATTTACCGCTTTATTTATTATCGTTATTGCATGATATATTATATGCCATTTAACATGCCTTTTATTGTAAACCAAATTAATTTATGCATGCTTAACCGTATTAATATGTCTGGCTAATTAACTAAGATATCGATATGTAAAGTAAGTTAACTGTGGGATCCGAAATAAATTGGCTTAATTATATTTTATTAAATATCACTTGTTTTTGGTTTGTATGTCTAATTTAATTAGTAAGTCTTAAAACCAATAGAGCGAAAGTTTGAGGGGTTAAGACGGTTAAAGGTTAAAATTAATAGAGCGAAAGTTTGAGATCTTTAACTGGATAGTAGACATAGGACATTAGTTTTAAGGATGGCGAAAGCGTATTAAAACTAATTGGGACTTATTTATTTTCAAAAAATGTTTTTACACCCGAGCGGGATGGCGAAATCGTACGTTAGGGATATTAGCATGTTCCGAGTCAACAGAGCGAAAGTTTGAGATTAGGGGATTTAAATAGATAACGACTTCATAAAATGAGCATTTTATTAATTACGTTGTTTCCAAAAAGCTTTTCTAAAATCCAATGGGATGGCGAAAGCGTACATTACGAGTTAGGATAGTAATCTAAATCAACAGAGCGAAAGTTTGAGAGGAGGATTTTTAATCAATTGAATTAATAAAGATTTTTAATCGAATTATGCATTAGCCAATGGACCTTCGGATCACCTTAAGTTAAACGAAATACATACTGATATCCGTCTATTATTATATTTCTTATTATTCACAATCACTTTCCCTTAGGAACAATCAAAATATTAGTAGCCTTAGCTTTACATAGTAACCTTAGATAACGGTAGATCGATTCATAGTCCCTGTGGATTCAATATCTTTTAAAACTACACGACACGACTGTGCACTTGCATTCATCAAATTAATAGACATGTAAAGTCGCGATCAAGTTTTTGGCGCCGTTGCCGGGGACTATTTAAGTCGATATCGTAACTCACTGTTACACCGTAGAGACTAGGGCAATTCTTTCCTTTCTTTCTGGACGATTGTATGCCAAATACTCGTTCACAAGGAGGAGATTTAATACAACGAATTAACGAGATCGAACGTTTCATTAACGTCAAACGTCGAGCTCGCAATCTTCCCGAAGTAGCACCAATTCCGATTAATCAGGAATTGACCTTTACTGATCAAATCAATCAAATTACCCCGAAGTTAGAGATGGCTGCTATTCGTCCTCTTAGAGACTATGCCGCTCCTTCACGCGCTGAACCGCACTCAAGTATCGCACCACATGCGATTGAGGCGAACAATTTCGAACTGAAACCTTCGTTGGTACAAGCTGTTCAACAGAATCAATTCTCTGGAAGCCCTGCAGACGACCCCAACCTCCATTTATCTGTGTTCGTGCAATATGCCAACACTGTCAAAGCTAACAACGTTAGTTCCGAAGCTATTCGATTACGTCTCTTTCCCTTCTCCTTGAGAGATAGAGCTAGAGCGTGGCTTCAATCCCTACCTTCTAATTCCATAACTACATGGGACGAATTGAAGAGAGTATTCTTAGCAAGATACTTTCCGCCTAGCAAAACTGCTATGCTAAGAGGTCAAATCAACGGCTTTACCCAGAAAGATAACGAATCACTCTTTGAAGCTTGGGAACGATACAAGGACATGCTTAGACTATGCCCTCATCATGGACTCGAACCATGGCTGATCATCCATACTTTCTATGGTGGTCTCCTTTATAACACTAAAATGACTGTAGAAGCCGCTGCTGGCGGAGCACTAATGGACAAACCCCATGATGAAGCATACAACCTCATGGAGAACATGGCACAAAACCATTACCACTGGGGTGGAGAACGAGCCGCTCTAGAGAAGACCCAAACCAAAGGAGGAATGTATGAAATAAGTGGTATAGACCGCGTTAACGCTAAAGTAGACGCTTTAACTCAAAAGATCGAAAACTTAACCATCACTCCTTCAGCCACCGCTGCTGCCGTAGCACCTAACTGCGAGATTTGTGGATTAACTGGACACGCAGTTGCCGAATGTCAACTCTTGACTGGAATCCCATCTGATCAAGTAAATTATGCTCAAGGAAACCCTTATTCTAACACGTACAACCCTGGATGGAAAAACCATCCGAACTTTTCGTATAAGAACAACAACGCGTTGTACGCGCCTGGAAAGCACCTGCTGTCCCTCATGGCTATCAAAAAGCTCCTGTAGCTGCTCAAAACGCCCCTAGGAAGTCGAATCTAGAAATCATGATGGAAAACTTTATAGCTTCCCAACAACAAACCAATAAGGACTTCCTAAATCAAAACATCCACAATAGCGAGCAACTAAAACAATTATCGAACAAAGTAGATGCCTTAGCTACGCATAACAAAATGTTAGAAACTCAAATTTCATAAGTAGCCCAACAACAAGCACCTACTGCTGCCCCTGCTGGCACGTTTCCTGCTCAACCACAACCTAATCCTAAAGGACATGCGAATGCGATAACACTACGAAGTGGAACGAACTACGATGGACCTATCGATCCTAGAACTCAAAACGCACCCATGTCACAACAAGAGCCAAAGGAAACCAAAAAGACATCAACTGATGATCAAACTGCTAAAACCAATGAGAACAACAACGAAGTGGAACCTGAAAAGGAAAAACCTTACGTTCCACCACCACCTTATAAGCCACCAATTCCTTACCCTCAGAGATTAGCTAAATCAAAAACCGAAGTGCAATTTAAAATTTTTGTAGAACTTCTGAAACAATTAAACATAACCATACCGTTCACAGAAGCCATAACCGAAATGCCTTCGTACGCTAAATTCTTGAAAGAAATTCTATCGAACAAAAAGAAACTCGAGGATAACGAAACTGTAACACTTACCGCTGAATGTAGCGCTATCATCCAAAATAACATGCCTCCCAAACTGAAAGATCCTGGTAGCTTTTCTATACCCTGCGTAATAGGAAAGACTATTATAGAGAAAGCCTTGTGCGACTTAGGAGCCAATGTTAGCTTGATGCCTCTTTCAACCTGTAAGAAGCTAAATCTGGGTGAGCTTAAGGCAACGAGAATGTCTCCTCAACTAGCTGACCGTTCAGTTAAATACCCTTTAGGAATGTTAGAAAATATCCCTGTTCGTGTAGGCCAATTCTACATCCCAACTGACTTCATCATAATGGATATCAAAGAAGATTCTAACATCCCGATCATATTAGGAAGACCATTCTTAGCAACCGCTGGTGCAATTATAGACTTCAAGCGACGAAAGCTTACCTTCGAAGTAGGAGAAGAGAAAATAGAATTTATTTTTTCCCAATTCCTAAAAGCACCTTCTATAATTGACACATGCTGCTCTGCCGACATAATCGATGAGTGTGTAAATGAAGTAAAATCCGAACCACATAAGGAAACCGAGATCTTAAGAATTCCTATACCGCCAATTTTTGAAGATGACAACTGGCGTGGGGAATATCAAGATAACCACCTGAGTGAATGTTTGGCTTTGACTCCGGATCCTATACCTGGGCCTAAGAAACCTGCTATAGAACTTAAAACACTACCTACTGACCTTAGGTACGAATTCCTAGACGAAGAACATAACTGACCGGTTATAGTTAACGCCAATTTAGGACAAACCGAGACTGAAAAACTACTTACTGTCCTAAGAAAATACCCAACCGCTTTAGGATATAACATATCAGATCTGAAAGGAATAAGTCCTTCCATCTGTATGCACCGCATTATGCTCGAAGAAGATTGTAAAACCTCTAGGGAACATCAAAGACGAATAAATCCTATCATGAGCGATGTGGTTAAAAAGGAAATCCAAAAAATGCTAGAAGCCGGAATCATATATCCAATATCCGATAGTAAATGGGTTAGTCCTGTTCATGTCGTACCAAAGAAAGGAGGAGTTACTGTAATCACTAACGCAAAAGGCGAATCTGTAGCACAACGTACCCAAACTGGATGGAGAATGTGCATTGACTATAGGAAGCTAAACAAAGCCACCCGAAAAGACCATTTCCCTTTACCATTCATAGATCAAATGCTCGAACGCCTGGCTAAACACTCACATTTCTGTTATCTGGATGGATACTCCAGATTTTTCCAAACTCCTATCCACCCTGACGACCAAGAAAAGACCATGTTTACCTGTCCTTATGGTACATTCGCTTATAGACGAATGCCTTTCGGACTTTGCAATGCACCCGCAACCTTCCAGAGATGCATGATGGCAATATTTGCCGACTTCCTGGATGGAATAATGGAGGTCTTTATGGACGACTTCTCTGTCTGTGGAGGAAGTTTTGAAACATGTTTAGAGAACCTTGAATTGGTACTTAAACGATGCGTAAGCGTTAACCTAGTCCTTAATTGGGAAAAATGCCATTTCATGGTTCGACAAGGAATCGTACTTGGACACATCGTATCCGATAGAGGGATCGAAGTGGATAAAGCTAAAGTCGAAATTATCGAAAACCTTCAACCTCCCAAAACAATTAGAGAAATAAGGAGTTTTCTAGGACACGCTGGTTTTTACCGACGTTTCATTAAGGATTTCTCTAAAATAACCAAACCCTTAACCGAATTACTGATGAAAGACACCGAATTCATTTTTAACGATAAATGCACTGAAGCATTCCGTACGCTTAAACAAGCATTGATCTCTGCGCCGATTATGCAACCTCCCGACTGGAATGAGCCTTTCGAAATAATGTGCGACGCAAGCGATTATGCTGTAGGAGCCGTTCTAGGGCAAAGAAAAGATAAGAAACTACATGTCATATACTATGCGAGTAGAACCCTAGACGAAGCTCAAATGAATTACGCCACGACAGAAAAAGAATTATTAGCTGTCATATTCGCGTTAGATAAGTTCCATTCTTACCTGGTAGGAGCCAAAATAATCATATACACTGACCACGCCGCTATTAGGTACCTCTTAACCAAGAAGGATGCCAAACCGAGACTGTTAGGATGGATCCTGTTATTATAAGAGTTTGACTTGGAAATTAAAGATAAAAAGGGAACTGAAAATGTCGTAGCAGATCACCTCTCTCGACTGGAAAATCTGAAACCCGAACAAGTACCAATTGACGATGATTTCCCATATGAAAGACTCATCGCTCAGTTAGAAGCTAACGAATTAGAACCATACCATCCAATCACTGAAACCAATAACTTCGCAGAAGTAGCTTTAGCCCGCTCCGACACACCTTGGTATGCAGACTTCGTAAACTACCTAGCTGCTGGTGTACTTCCTCCTGATCTAAGTTACCAACAGAAGAAGAAATTTTTCCATGACCTAAAACATTACTATTGGGACGACCCGCTCCTTTTCAAAAGAGGCCCCGATGGAATCTTTAGACGTTGTGTACCCGAGGAAGAAATAGGAAGCGTAATAACACACTGTCATTTTGCATCGTGTGGAGGACACCATAGCACATTTAGAACCTGCGCCAAAATCCTTCAATCTGGACTCTTCTGGCCCAACCTGTGGAAAGACGTTTATTTTGCTGTATTAAACTGTGATAGATGCCAACGAACCGGAAATATTTCGAGACGTGACGAAATGCCTCAAAAGGGCATTCTAGAAGTAGAAATATTTGACGTCTGGGGAATAGACTTTATGGGTCCGTTTCCATCATCATTCGGAAATCAATATATACTCGTAGCTGTCGATTACGTTTCGAAATGGATAGAAGCTATCGCTTCTCCTACAAACGATACACGAGTAGTTATCAAACTCTTCAAAAACGTCATCTTTCCTAGGTTCGGTGTGCCAAGACTGGTAATTAGCGATGGTGTGTCTCATTTCATTTCAAGAATCCTTGAAAAACTCCTTCAAAAATATGGAGTAAATCATCGAATAGCTACACCATACCATCCACAAACAAGCGGACAAGTAGAAGTATCTAACCGCGAAATAAAACAAATATTGGAGAAAACTGTTGCTATATCTAGAAAGGATTGGTCATCCAAGTTAAATGAAGCTTTATGGGCTTATAGAACAGCTTTCAAAACTCCAATCGGAACCACCCCATTCAAACTCGTTTATAGAAAATCATGCCACCTTCCGGTAGAGTTAGAACATAAAGCCTATTGGGCCATTAAGAATTTAAATTTAAACTACACTGCCGCTGGTGAGAAACGACTTCTAGACATAAACGAATTAGACGAACTTAGACAAGACGCTTACGAAAACGCCAAAATCTATAAAGAGAGAACGGAAAAATGGCATGACAAGCGTATATCTAGGAAAATTTTTAGCATAGGCGATAAAGTACTTCTATTTAATTCTAGATTAAAATTATTTCCTGGAAAGTTACGATCTAGATGGTCTGGCCCTTTCGAAATCACTAACATATTTCCGAGCGGAGCGATAGAAATTAAAGGAGAAACCGTCAAACCTTTTGTCGTAAATGGACAACGTCTTAAGTATTACCACCATCTCGAACACGATGAAAACATTCAAATTCTTAAACTTGACGAGCTGCCCGCTCATTCGAAAACATAATTTTCTATTTTAAAATCGTCGAGCTTACGACATAAAACAAAGCGCTTGGTGGGAGACAACCCACAATTATTTTTATTTTTAATTTCATTTTTATTTTTATATTCTATTCTATTTTTGAATTATTTTAATTTTTCTATATTTTTATATTTTTCCTACATTTTATAATAATTACTATAATTATAACCGCTATCTTTAAATCGTGAAAATCTTTCCTTTTTATAATTATATTTATTATTATAACTTGTTACATTTTTTATTTTATTTTTCTCTTTATTTTTCCTTTTTAAACAACACTAGCCTAGTCCTAACTTAATTTTAATATTTTCAACTTATAGGTTTTCTTAACTACTAACTCATCAAGATGCAAGAAGTTGACAATATGGAAATTGTGTTCCGTGGTAGAGGGCAAGAAGCGAGATATGCTAAGCTGGCTGAGAGGCAAATGGATTTGACTCGCTATCCTCACCACCCGACTATGGAAAGACTTGGCATCGAAGAAAGCGTCATTCACTTGCTGAACCAAATCGGTTGGACCGGTTCTCACCTGTTCCGCAAGTTTAGTACTTACCGAAAGCTCACTCTGGAATTCTTGAGCTCTTTGACTTATCTTCCTAACTGTGGACAAGGGCTGAGGAAAGGAGTTATCCTCTTTCGACTCTTTGGTTTAGAATATCAGGTTTGCATCCGAGATTTTGCTGAAATGTTAGAACTACCTCATGGATCAGATGCATACACCACAGTAGTTGAAGACAGTCTTGCATACTGGGAGTTGGAAAGATTTTGGGGAAAGATCAGTGGAAACGATAACCCTGAAGAGAACGAGTTTCAATCCGAGAACATCCATAACCCTGCTTTCAGATACTTGCATAAGATCATCGCTCACTACATCTTCGGTAAACCCGATAATATTACTGAAGTTTCTAGAGAAGAGTTATTCATCATGTTCTGCACCTCACAGAATCGTCCGGTCAACGCCATCGCATTTATGCTAACAAACTTTGAGCGCATCACGCAAGACGAAGTTTCACCTATTCTGATCGGCGGATTTGTCACTATGATTGCAAATGCCATAGGTCTGAGAACACCTCTACTTAGATTGACACCTTTTGGTTCCCACAATTCTATGGACATTCGCTTCTGTTTTAATCGAGGTATCATTGGTAACCTTGGACCTGATCAGTTTGATTTACTCATTGATAATAAAGTACTGGATCAGTTCACCTTACCAAGTCCAAGGACGAGTGTACATAACCCTGCTAACTGGCTTTACTATGGTCAGATTCCTGAGAGAGAATCCTCACCTGAAACCCCACAAGCTTATGAACATTTTGATGATGAAATGCAAGCATCGGAATCTGAGCCTGACACTCCTCCTGGATACTATGAACATGGAAATATACCCATAGATTACCTTGAACTTGAATACGAACCTATGCCTGAGGATGATCATGTGCCTGAATATGAGCCTCTTCCTGAAGATGAACCCATTCCTGAGTATGAGCCTGAGACTCCTACTAAAGAATATACTGAAGATATGACTGATGTCGAGCTTGAACCACAACAACCTGCTGCATCCGCCGAATCAGTGAACCAAAGAAATGCTCCTCCGAGGATCGAGCCCGCTCCTAATCAGAACACACATGGGCAAGCCATCACTGCACTGCAACACGAAGTACAACATGTGCGCAACGAGTTACACACTCTGCAAATGCACTTCTTCGATTTCATCGACACTGTCAATGCTCAATTCGACGAAGTTTTTAAACACATTTATTCTAATGTGCACAACAATAGACGTGGCTAGATGTTTACGCTTAGATTATTAGATTTTATTTCTAGTTTCTGCAATTTCCAATTTCTAGTTTAGAATTTCATTTTCTGCACTTTTACATTCTGTTTCTATCAAAACTCAGTACCAGTTTTAATTCCAAATGCATTATTTTATTCATTACTGCTACTGTGTTATACTGCATTGCTATTAACTGCTATATATTCTTGATTACCATTATTTTTTGCTGTTAATAGTATTAAACAATGACATTGTTCTGAACTATTATTCACTACTTAATGGTATCTGTCAGAACCTGTCTAGACCAATGCATGCGTGGAGACCACCTCCCTAAGCTAGGAGACGCACGTCTCCACCTCTGTGGGACCAGAACTCAGCATGCAAAGGACAGGAGACGCACGTCTCAATACCCTGTCCCCCAGCAGACTGACTGCCTGAGACGCGCGTCTCCCAAGGGCAGCAGGTTGCATTTGACCACGCAGAAGCATCTTTTCTCCCTCTTTGAATTTTGAATTTTGAATTTCAAAATTCATCATTCAATATTCTTCATTCTCCCCATTATTTCTTCCATTTAAACACCATAAACCTCATTCATCCTCCATCATTCACCTTTTTAACTCTACATCATTTCCCATTTCTCCATTCCATTCAAACTTCAAACCCCACCATAACTTCATTTTAATTCTATATTAACTCCACCATTTTCAAACCTCACTATAAAACCATACCACCAACACTCTTTTTCTTCACAACCTCCAAACCATTTTCTTCTCTTCTACTCTCCATACTATTTTTTTCCAAACACATCATGCCTCCACGTTCAATCATCCGTAGTGTGCGTCCTGAGAGGCCACCTCCCGACCTTTCACATATCATCTTTCGAGAGGAAGACAATGATGCTCAAAGAACCAAATACCTCGCATTCTATGAACGTTCGGTTGTTCCCACGAAATTCGTGAACATCGAATGTCTAGAAACTCTGGGTCTCATAGATGGTGTCACCCGTTTGCTCACAAAATCCAGCCTACATCATCTCTGTACCGAACCCGTACCAACTTATGAGCCGCTCGTCTTAGAGTTCTTAAGCTATTTTAATTATGACACTCCTTCTGATCAACCACTTTTAACCGGTAGCATCCAATTTCGGATGTTTAATCGTGAATTTACTCTGGACCAAGAAACGGTCGCTACATATTTGCATTTTAATAATGCACCAAATGCTCACCGCACGATCTTTCAAGAACTCAATGGTCGATCTTGGGAGGAACTCGCTTTCGAATTTTGGTTTAATCTTACTGGCGAAATTCCTACCGGTTGGAGGTCTCTACATGCTTCTCATATTCAAAACCCCGCTATACATTATTTTTAACGTGTTTTGGAGCACACTATTTTTGCAAGATCCAACAACCACAAGGTAAACCAAAATGAATTATTTTTCTTATACTGTGCGCTAAATAATATCCGTTTCAATGCCGCACCTTTTATGCTCCAACACATCCAAGGCTGCATCAACGCCCCCGCTACAAACCCCTTCCTGTTTGGCGGAATTATTACCTCCTTGGCCTGTGCCTTAGGTCTCGGTGATGACCTCATCTCCCTCTCTCATCTTATGATGCCTGCTCAATCCCTCGATCTCACTTACTGTCGTGATTCTCACTTGGTTTCACCCCGTCATGATGGCCACTACACTCTGGTCGTCAACAAAGTTCTAATTCCTTATGTCATCATACCATGCCCTGAGCAAATCAACATCCGTTATGTTCAGCGTTGGAGGCTTATTAATGATAATCCTCAAGATAACCAACCATCATAATGAGCCTGTGGATGCAATGGAAGAAGAAGTCAACCAAGAACAAGCTGATGTCAACCAACCTCCTCCAAACAACCCTCCGCCTATTACTCTTGATGCCATGTATGCTGCAATTCAACGCCAAGACCAACTCTTTCAAGCTATGCAGACAAATCAAAACGAAACACTAAGGCTTATTCGAGAGATGCAACAAGAGCACCGTGACTACGCTATTAGGAACGAAGGTCAATACACCGAAATTTCTACACAATTGCATGATCTTAACATTCGTGTAAATGGCTCTCCTACTGATAGACGTCGCCGTGTTCGTACAAGAGGCGTAAGCAGTTCCCGCAACCGCAACACTGAGGAGTAGTTCACATGCATTGAGGATACTGCATCATTTAAGTCTGGGGGAGTCGTATTTCTCGCTTTATTATTATTTCCTTTTAGTTTATTTCCTTTCCTTGTAATGTTTCTTTTCTAATTCAATAAAGCATATTTATGGAATTTCAAGTCTTATATGTATAATTCCGTGGCTATTACAATTTCTTCCATTTTCTTGAGCCATAACAAAATTTTTACTCCAAAACGATAAACGCATAACCCCACACGTTCGAGAAATACGAAGCTACTCAAATACTCAACGCATAGAAATCAATAAAGATTCAAGACAATACCCTTATTGTCCCGACACTCTAAAACCCCCAAGTATGCGTAACCGATTTGAATACCCTTTATACCAAAACCATCGACTTTAATTTTTGAAGTAACCCTTAGTAGTTTATTCTAGCAGTCGGCACCGTCTTAGATACCAATTACGCAGAGAGTCGATGAATATAAGTGTATGATCCTTATAATAATAATTATGTTCTTAACCACCAATAGAAATGTGCCTACTAAGTAAGGTGATCCTCACAAGATCATTTAGCCTAACGGTTACAAATCTCAAAAACAAAGGATTTAAAAACTCATTGTTGATTGGTTCAGAAGTTATCTGGTACTGAACTTGGTAGGAAGGACTATTATCCGATTCCCCACAATCTACAAATGAGCGCTAAGGAGTATACCACATAAATGTGCCAGAACTCCATGAGAAGGATCATAGTCACTAACCGACTACTCTGCTATGTGCGTGTCAAGATAATGGGCTTAATGTGATTGCGCGCGAATGAAAAGGGTAAAACATGATGACGAGTCAAGGTCAAGCTATAATGGCATGATTCGGATTGGTATGCACGCTGGGAGTTGTCTAGTGTCGCTACTATAAGTTTATTGCTAGGATCTGCAACATTATTTTCAAAACAAGAACACTATGTAGCTGAGTATGACCGAACGACGTGGTGGAAGCGTATTTCATTTCGCTGTCCTCCTATCTTTATCTTATTATTTTGCTTGAGGACAAGCAAAGGTTCAAGTCTGGGGGAATTTGATAACACGATTTTATATCGTATATTTAGCGTGAAATCTATAGATATTTATAGCATTTTCCGTTTATTATATTGTTTTATTATGATATTATGCGAGTATTTGCTTTGTTTCAGGTTTTACTCCCTTATTGAGACTATTTGCGAAAAGGAGAGGAAATGGAGCTAAAACGACTACTATTTGTGCCTAAAAGATGAAAAATGGGTGCTGAAGTGAAAAGGAGGTGCAAATAAGGCCCAAATGTGCAAAGTACAAGTCCAGCCCACGAAGATACAAATCTGCACGTGGCCCAAATCACACAAGCAAGAGGAGACGCACGTCTCCAGCAACCTCCTGCCACGTCACCAAGTGGAGACGCACGTCTCCAATCCCCCTAAATCTTCTCCACTTGAGACGCACGTCTCAAGTCGTTCAAAGGAGCCCCTCAAAAAGTGGAGACGCACGTCTCCAAGTCCCAGTCAGAGAAAGTCCCTCATTTCACGGATTCCAACTGCAAAGGCTCACCTATAAATAGAGGCAGATACTTCACTTCAACCTGTCCGATTTTCTGCTAACGAAGTGCTGCCGAAATTGTTCCGCGATTGCTATTTTCTTACTGCTTTCAATTAAACAGTCTTATTTTCTCATAACAATTTCTACACTGGAAATTGTTGTGAACCTTTTATAAATCTAGCCTTACGTTAGATTTATCGTTTTATTTCCTTGTTTTGAATTTCTGTCCTTTAATTCCGAAGAACGATCCAGCCAACCTGTGAAGGAAGTTCGATACTTCAAGATTCAATTGCAATTTGTTTTATTCAGGTTTATCATTTACCGCTTTATTTATTATCGTTATTGCATAATATATTATATGCCATTTAACATGCCTTTTATTATAAACCAAATTAATTTATGCATGCTTAACCGTATTAATATGTCTGGCTAATTAACTAAGATATCGGTATGTAAAGTAAGTTAACTGTGGGATCCGAAATAAATTGGCTTAATTATATTTTATTAAATATCACTTGTTTTTGGTTTGTATGTCTAATTTAATTAGTAAGTCTTAAAACCAATAGAGCGAAAGTTTGAGGGGTTAAGACGGTTAAAGGTTAAAATCAATAGAGCGAAAGTTTGAGATCTTTAACTGGATAGTAGACATAGGACATTAGTTTTAAGGATGGCGAAAGCGTATTAAAACTAATTGGGACTTATTTATTTTCAAAAAATGTTTTTACACCCGAGCGGGATTGCGAAAGCGTACGTTAGGGATATTAGCATGTTCCGAGTCAACAGAGCGAAAGTTTGAGATTAGGGGATTTAAATAGATAACGACTTCATAAAACAAGCATTTTTTTAATTACGTTGTTTCCAAAAATATTTTCTAAAATCTAATGGGATGGCGAAAGCGTACATTACGAGTTAGGATAGTAATCTAAATCAACAGAGCGAAAGTTTGAGAGGAGGATTTTTAATCAATTGAATTAATAAAGATTTTTAATCGAATTATGCATTAGCCAATGGACCTTCGGATCACCTTAAGTTAAACGAAATACATACTGATATCCGTCTATTATTATATTTCTTATTATTCACAATCACTTTCCCTTAGGAACAATCAAAATATTAGTAGCCTTAGCTTTACATAGTAACCTTAGATAACGGTAGATCGATTCATAGTCCCTGTGGATTCGATATCTTTTAAAACTACACGACACGACTGTGTACTTGCAGTCATCAAATTAATAGACACGTAAAGTCGCGATCAATAATCCTTTGCCTCTGGTTGTCTGGACTCCTTATCCGTTTTCAGTTCTGACTGGAGACTTTAAGACTCTGTTTGACCGGTTTCGGGAAAATCCTCTTGAGGAGAATCCTAATATGGTGTATCCTGTTATTGAGTATCTGATAACACGATTTTATATCGTATATTTAGCTTGAAATTCGTAGATATTTATAGCATTTTCCGTTTATTATATTGTTTTATTATGATATTATGCGAGTATTTGCTTTGTTTCAGGTTTTACTCCCTTATTGAGACTATTTGCGAAAAGGAGAGTAAATGGAGCTAAAACGACTACTATTTGTGCCTAAAAGATGAAAAATGGGTGCTGAAGTGAAAAGGAGGTGCAAATAAGGCCCAAATGTGCAAAGTACAAGTCCAGCCCACAAAGATACAAATCTGCACGTGGCCCAAATCACACAAGCAAGAGGAGACGCACGTCTCCAGCAACCTCCTGCCATGTCACCAAGTGGAGACGCACGTCTCCAATCCCCCTAAATCTTCTCCACTTGAGACGCACGTCTCAAGTCGTTCAAAGGAGCCCCTCAAAAAATGGAGACGCACGTCTCCAAGTCCCAGCCAGAGAAAGTCCCTTATTTCACGGATTCCAACTGCAAAGGCTCGCCTATAAATAGAGGCAGATACTTCACTTCAACCTGTCCGATTTTCTGCTAACGAAGTGCTGCCGAAATTGTTTCGCGATTGCTATTTTCTTCCTGCTTTCAATTAAACAGTCTTATTTTCTCATAACAATTTCTACACCGGAAATTGTTGTGAACCTTTTATAAATCTAGCCTTACGTTAGATTTATCGTTTTATTTCCTTGTTTTGAATTTCTGTCCTTTAATTCCGAAGAACGATCCAGCCAACCTGTGGTGGAAGTTTGATACTTCAAGATTCAATTGCAATTTATTTTATTCAGGTTTATCATTTACCGCTTTATTTATTATCGTTATTGCATGATATATTATATGCCATTTAACATGCCTTTTATTATAAACCAAATTAATTTATGCATGCTTAACCGTATTAATATGTCTGGCTAATTAACTAAGATATCGGTATGTAAAGTAAGTTAACTGTGGGATCCGAAATAAATTGGCTTAATTATATTTTATTAAATATCACTTGTTTTTGGTTTGTATGTCTAATTTAATTAGTAAGTCTTAAAACCAATAGAGCGAAAGTTTGAGGGGTTAAGACGGTTAAAGGTTAAAATCAATAGAGCGAAAGTTTGAGATCTTTAACTGGATAGTAGACATAGGACATTAGTTTTAAGGATGGCGAAAGCGTATTAAAACTAATTGGGACTTATTTATTTTCAAAAAATGTTTTTACACCCGAGCGGGATGGCGAAAGCGTACGTTAGGGATATTAGCATGTTCCGAGTCAACAGAGCGAAAGTTTGAGTTTAGGGGATTTAAATAGATAACGACTTCATAAAACGAGCGTTTTATTAATTACGTTGTTTCCAAAAAGCTTTTCTAAAATCTAATGGGATGGCGAAAGCGTACATTACGAGTTAGGATAGTAATCTAAATCAACAGAGCGAAAGTTTGAGAGGAGGATTTTTAATCAATTGAATTAATAAAGATTTTTAATCGAATTATGCATTAGCCAATGGACCTTCGGATCACCTTAAGTTAAACGAAGTACATACTAATATCCGTCTATTATTATATTTCTTATTATTCACAATCACTTTCCCTTAGGAACAATCAAAATATTAGTAGCCTTAGCTTTACATAGCAACCTTAGATAACGGTAGATCAATTCACAGTCCCTGTGGATTCGATATCTTTTAAAACTACACGACACGACTGTGCACTTGCAGTCATCAGATTAATAGACACGTGAAGTCACAATCAAGTTTTTGTCGCCGTTGCCGGGGACTATTTAAGTCGATATCGTAACTCACTGTTACACCGTAGAGACTAGGGCAATTCTTTCCTTTCTTTCTGGACGATTGTATGCCAAATACTCGTTCACAAGGAGGAGATTTAATACAACGAATTAACGAGATCAAACGTTTCATTAACGTCAAACGCCGAGCTCGCAATCTTCCCGAAGTAGCACCAATTCCGATTAATCAGGAATTGACCTTTACTGATCAAATCAATCAAATTACCCCGAAGTTAGAGATGGCTGCTATTCGTCCTCTTAGAGACTATGCCGCTCCTTCACGCGCTGAACCGCACTCAAGTATCGCACCACCTGCGATTGAGGCGAACAATTTCGAGCTGAAACCTTAGTTGGTACAAGCTGTTCAACAGAATCAATTCTCTGGAAGCCCTGCAGACGACCCCAACCTCCATTTATCTGTGTTCGTGCAATATGCCGACACTATCAAAGCTAACAACGTTAGTTCCGAAGCTATTCGATTACGTCTCTTTCCCTTCTCCTTGAGAGATAGAGCTAGAGCGTGGCTTCAATCCCTACCTTCTAATTCCATAACTACATGGGACGAATTGAAGAGAGTATTCTTAGCAAGATACTTTCCGCCTAGCAAAACTGCTATGCTAAGAGGTCAAATCAACGGATTTACCCAGAAAGATAACGAATCACTCTTCGAAGCTTGGGAACGATACAAGGACATGCTTAGACTATGCCCTCATCATGGACTCGAACCATGGCTGATCATCCATACTTTCTATGGTGGTCTCCTTTATAACACTAAAATGACTATAGATGCCGCTGCTGGCGGAGCACTAATGGAAAAACCCCATGATGAAGCATACAACCTCATAGAGAACATGGCACAAAACCATTACCAATGGGGTGGAGAACGAGCCGCTCTAGAGAAGACCCAAACCAAAGGAGGAATGTACGAAGTAAGTGGTATAGACCGCGTTAACGCTAAAGTAGACGCTTTAACTCAAAAGATCGAAAACTTAACCATCACTCCTTCAGCCACCGCTGCTGCCGTAGCACCTAACTGCGAGATTTGTGGATTAACTGGACACGCAGTTGCCGAATGTCAACTCTTGACTAGAATCCCATCTGATCAAGTAAATTATGCTCAAGGAAACCCTTATTCTAACACGTACAACCCTGGATGGAAAAACCATCCAAACTTTTCGTATAAGAACAACAACACGTTGTACGCGCCCGGACAAGCACCTGTTGTCCCACCTGGTTATCAAAAAGCGCCTGTAGCTGCTTAAAACGCCCCTAGGAAGTCGAATCTAGAAATCATGATGGAAAACTTTATAGCTTCCCAACAACAAACCAATAAGGACTTCCTAAATCAAAACATCCACAATAGCGAGCAACTAAAACAATTATCGAACAAAGTAGATGCCTTAGCTACACATAACAAAATGTTAGAAACTCAAATTTCACAAGTAGCCCAACAACAAGCACCTACTGCTGCCCCTGCTGGCACGTTTCCTGCTCAACCACAACCTAATCCTAAAGGACATGCGAACGCGATAACACTACGAAGTGGAACGAACTACGATAGACCTATCGATCCTAGAACTCAAAACGCACCCATGTCACAACAAGAGCCAAAGGAAACCAAAAAGACATCAACTGATGATCAAACTGCTAAGACCAATGAGAACAACAATGAAGTGGAACCTGAAAAGGAAAAACCTTACGTTCCACCACCACCTTATAAGCCACCAATTCCTTACCCTCAGAGATTAGCTAAATCAAAAACCGAAGCGCAATTTAAAAAATTTGTAGAACTTCTGAAACAATTAAACATAACCATACCGTTCACAGAAGCCATAACCGAAATGCCTTCGTACGCTAAATTCTTGAAAGAAATTCTATCGAACAAAAAGAAACTCGAGGATAACGAAACTGTAACACTTACCACTGAATGTAGCGCTATCATCCAAAATAACATGCCTCCTAAACTGAAAGATCCTGGTAGCTTTTCTATACCTTGCGTAATAGGAAAAACTATTATAGAGAAAGCCTTGTGCGACTTAGGAGCCAGTGTTAGCTTGATGCCTCTTTCAACCTGTAAGAAGCTAAATCTGGGTGAGCTTAAGGCAACGAGAATGTCTCTTCAACTAGTCGACCGTTCAGTTAAATACCCTGTAGGAATGTTAAAAAATATCCCTGTTCGTGTAGGCCAATTCTACATCCCAACTAACTTCATCATAATGGATATCCAAGAAGATTCTAACATCCCGATCATATTAGGAAGACCATTCTTAGCAACCGCTGGTGCAATTATAGACGTCAAGCAAGGAAAGCTTACCTTCGAAGTAGGAGAAGAGAAAATAGAATTTATTCTTTCCCAATTCCTAAAAGCACCTTCTATAATTGACACATGCTGCTCTGCCGACATAATCGATGAGTGTGTAAATGAAATAAAATCCGAACCACATAAGGAAACCGAGATCTTAAGAATTCCTATACCGCCAATATTTGAAGATGACAACTGGCGTGGGGAATATCAAGATAACCACCTGAGTGAATGTTTAGCATTGACTCCTGATCCTATACCTGGGCCAAATATTTCTAGGGTGAATTTGAAGATGTATATTCGAAAACTTTTATTTTAGGTATGCATCTTCAAAAACTTCTTTGCATGCTTCTTGGGCAAAAATATTGTCTGAGTTTGTATTTTTTTAAACAGAAGTCATTTTAATCCGACTAATAGTACCATATTCCATAATTTGATCCAAACATTAATAAAGACGAACATCATAGAATAAGGTAATGCATTAATTAAAAAAGCATCTCAAAATATTACGAACATAATTCTCAAAGTATGGAAAATAATACATTCGAAAATACAAAAAAAAATATAACCTACTGCGTATGCCTAATCCTAACCCCCGACTCCTCCTCTTCCGCCAGTAACTCAAGACATTCCACGTCTCATTAAGAATGTAACATGTTAAAGCAATCCTATCATCGTCACCTCTCTTTAATAGCCCACACTTTATACCCTCATATGTAATTTGCATAATATTCTGACAGATAGACAACACATCAATAACATGATCATCACTAACTAACTCATTCTCCAGGAACTCCTCAAAAGCAGGCCTAGGTGGACTCCAGGGGCGTCTGGTGTCATGACAGGGTGTGACACAATATATAATCAAATCATGTAACCGTCCATGTAAGACCACTAAGTTGTGGCTGACATACTTCGATACTCCTCTGGTACTAGATGACTCTCGTAATCCACTAGTATGTCATCAAGATGTCTACGAACAATGCTGTTAGAAGCAGCCTCGAAGGAGGATCTTAGAATGATATGCACAAATCCAAACTTAAGCATGCATCACTTTGGTAAATACATGCACATTAGATTACTCCAACATGCCAGCCATTCAGAATAATATGAAATGGGGACGAAGGTATCTCGGTGAGTGGTGTATGGGGTCTAGTTGATCATACTGAATCACACTGCATAATTGACTCGATTTGCATATGTTTTTCATTGTTTTTTGTGTTACTTTTATGTGTTCGGTTTGTTCTTGGCTCATTTGCAGGTGTTGTGCCCTTTTTAAGCTCCTTTGAAGAAATTGAGCGAAAAAGCCAAAATATCAGGATTTTCCAATCATTTTGCACACTTGGTGTCCAGCTCAGCGGCCGCTATAGGGAGCGCGGTGACGTGTCCCATTTCATCCTGGGGGTAACTGCCACGTTCCCCACGTTCTCTCCATCAGCATGCTCCGCGCTCGCAGACCCCCCCTCTGCGGCCGCGACCTTCAGAAAATAAATCCCGCCCAAAAGGAGTTGGGGAGCATTCCTGTCAAAGTGAATCCTCAAGAACTTCTATAAATAGCAACCTCCTCTTCATCTCTTAGGCATCCAACTTAGTCTACAACACTAAGCCTATACTTACTTCTGTAAAAGTAATAATTCGCCACATCGGGGGATTATTGCACCATAGTGTGATTAGGTTGGAGCATTTTACTTTCCTGTCATTTACTTCAAGCACAATTTACTTTCCGCTTGTATCAAATTTAAAGACTCTGATTGGAGTAGGTTTTTATTTACATGCTTTATTTTGTTTAACCACTCTGCTTTACATTGCTTTATTTACTTTATTTCTCGCACTCGCTTATATTACCACGTCTAAATGCTTTTATATGTTCATCTTTATTTTCATGTCTGGCTAAACTTTTAAAGGTTAGAACGTGAGGATCGTTGTCATGATAATATTCCAAATGTTGTGTTAATAGAAATACTGTTGGAGATGTTTTAACTTCCAACTCAAGTTTTCTGTACTTAATTGTTTATGGGTAAGATTGAAAGCCGTTCATACTAAAGATTAAACTTGATTATTTTTTAACCGAACAAAAAGAGCGAGAGTAGTTTGTTTAGTTAATTAGGAATCTTTGACACATTTTTAGAAAATGATTTTGAAATTGTTTTCGGGTGCATTTATGAGTTTGAAATCTCTTTAAGTTAATCTTTCCAAATTAGAATCACTTTTTTACTTAGTTAAAGAAACTAATTTCTTAAAAATAGGTTTGCTTCTTTAAGGCTTGAAGCGCCTTTTATAAGTGACAATAAAAAGATTGAATTAAAGAGTAAACTCGGTTCTTAGTACGCGAAAGCGACAAGTTCCTGTTAAATTGTTCCTTTCGATAGTAGAAAATATTGCCTCACAAGTGGTTCTATCCATATGCAACTAGAATATTGTCTGATTAATGTGAATTACATTCGAGCCTGTCTTTTATCTGCAATTTATTTTATCCTTTATTTTTCTGCACTGCACACATCTCAACTAAATCGACCCGCCTTAGATAAGGACCTTAACAATAGAATTGATAGATTGACGATTGGTCTCTGTGGGAACGACAATATTTTATATTACTCTAACGCAATTGATATACTTGCGAATAACACGCATCACTAGTTGATGTCATCATGTTGAGTCCCGTCAATATACACACAAAATGGCTGCATAACACCATTTCCTTTGCGCGTGCAATACATGCAAGCACGTGGTGAGTCCTCTGTATACCCTAGTACATGATCAAAACCGTGTATGCGGTGAAAGTTGGATAGGATCCATCTCTGAAAATGAACAAAAAACATTAGTAACAAGTGTAAAAAAAAAGTTACTTTTAAATTAATAGCGACTATGGAAATTACATCAATAGGGTGCACGGGCATGTCATTTGCTTTGGCGTCCAAAGAGAACTTTCATTCAGCTTAGAGTACAAGTATAGCAAATATGTGGTTCCCCCAGTTCCACATATGAATCATCGACAAGTCGATGAAGTAGTTAAGGTATGCCACATCAACGTAGGTTTCACTTTTGTCCACAAACATGGACGTGTCAACCAAGAATATGAGAAAACACATCAAAACACACTTCCGATAATAGGTAACTTATAGTTCATCACCATCGACATCACTAGCCAACTCCTTGTACATATAACTCCTTCAAGTATGACAATTATGCATGAGCACCTCTGGTGTTGTCACACTACATCAGGGCATCCATTAGGTTAGCTCCCAAATAAATGACCATTATCTCATAGGCCTCATCGTGTATGATCCTGAAATGATCTAGTGTAATCGTCATCTTGCCAATGGAAAAGTGGGAAAATGGCATTTTTTTATGCCATCTCTCAACAAAAAAACCCCGTGCATGCCATCACTGTCGGTCTTGTACTCGAAATAATACAGAGCGATAAGATCGGAGTATTTGATGACACTTTAGAACCAATCATCCTTAGACTGATAAAGCTTATCAATCTTTATGTTGTGGTTAACAGACTTCAAACAATTGCACTTGTGTTAAAAAGAAAATATAACAATATTAGTCGTAGAGAATTTATTTAAAACATACAAAATAACTATCGTTAACAAATATACCTATCTGGTATAGACATTCCGAGCAATATGATCTTCATAGTATATCAATAATGAGGTGTTAGATAGCCCTCCTGAAGGGTCTGCAAGTGCAGGGACACCATCATGTGCAACAAAAGCTTCCTCTTGATCTACATTAGCAGAGGAGACATGCCCCTGGAATGAGGACCTCTGTGACATGCGATTTCTAGAACTTGACGTTTCCCTTTCATGAGGCCCAGGGAAGGTTTTGCTGCCTAACTCTGGCCTGCTCATTATGAAGTCTAGCCCTTATACGGAGAGAAGACGTGTCTTGAATTTCACGATCGTATCTCATTCTGTCGTTGTTCTGTGTAGCCATTTTCCTAAAAAAATGAAAAAAGACACCAGTTTGCAATTCAGGTCATTTTTCTAATATTTTTTTTTCAATATCACTACAAAATTTATTATTTTTCACCGATATATTGTTATTTGTTAAATCACTATTTCATTAACTATAAGTATTATAAGAAATGTGATACTATTAATATTGTTAAAATCAGACATTTATTCATTTTTTTTAAGAACGGTGTATTATTCAAATATGATATTTTTTATGAGATAAAGAAAATAATAAAGAATTAATTACAATAATTTACTTACACGATTTTACTAATTATAAATACCAATAAAATTGTATTCCAAAAACAAATTATCATTATTTCGATAAAAAAGTTGTAATCAAATATTTAAACATTATAAAACTAAATATTGTTTCAAAAAATATTATTTTATTTTTCCATTAAAAACAATTATATATTTTCTATTAACATTCACAAAATATTAAATGTAGTTTTTCATCCATATACACTAATATATGTATAAGACTTTTAGAACAGTGAATAATGTATTCTCAAATAAATATGGAGTGAAGTATTGCTCACGATGCTAGCAGCTTGTAACTCATGTAGTCTTTTCATGTAACCTTTCCCCTTTATTTCTAACTAGTGTCTTACCCGTGCGTTCGCACGGGTACCCGTCGGTTTCGCGCATTTGGAATGAGCTAAATAAAGGGTATTAATTAAAAAAATGATTTAGAAGAAAAGTTAGAAAAATAGCAATGTAAAAAAAATCAAATAGTAAAAATAAAAAATTAAGAAAATAATATTGATCATGTTCCCGTTAACATACAATATTTTTATCAGTAACTTCAGGTTTTCGTTAAGATTCAATATTTTGATCAGTAACTTCATGTTTTCGTTAATATTCAATATTTTGATCTGTAACTTCATGTTTTAGTTATTATTCAATATTTTGATATGTAATATCATGTTCCCGTCAATATTAATATTTTGATTATTAAATATTTTTATCAGTAACTTCATGCTCTCGTTAATATTCAATATTTTGATTAGTAATGTCATGTTTCCGCTAATATTAATATTTTGATCAGTAACTTCATATTCCTCTTAATATTCAATATTTTTATCAGTAACTTCATGTTCCCGTATTAGTAAATTCATGTTTACGTTATTATTCAATATTTTGATCAGTAAGTTCATGTTCCCGTTAATATTAATATTTTGATCAGTAACTTCATGTTCCTGTTAATATTCAATATTTTTATCAGTAACTTCATGTTTCCGTTAATTTTCAATATTTTGATTAGTAACTTCATGTTTCCGCTAATATTAATATTTTGATATGTAAATTCATGTTCCTGTTAATATTTCAAATATATTATTCCATATATAAAATTATTTGAATCAATCCTATAATTATTTTAGATGGTTTACTTTGTATAGGAAATAAAATAGGATAGTTAAATAAAAATTATATGAAAAAGTAAATATTAAGATATGAAGGAAGATTGATACGCGCATTTATTTCCAAGTATTTTTATATTGAATCTTGGGGAGTGAAGATATGAAAGACATATTTTTAAATGAAAGACATATTTTTAAATGAAAGACATATTTTTTAAATAAAAACAAAAGTGTATCAATTTTTAAATATTTAAAAGAAAGACATCGATAATATATTTTAATTATTTATATATTGTCTTAAAAATTATTGTATTTGAAACTAAAAATGATTTCAAATTAATAATAGTAGATACCTGTGCGTTCACACAGATTTTTGCCTGATTACCCATGCATTCACACGGTACTCTTGTACTACCCGTGCGTTCACAATAATTGTTACCTGTGCTCTCACACGTGTACTCCTGTATTACCCGTGCATTCACACATGTATTCCTATATTACCCGTGCATTTACAATAATTTTGGCCTGGTTACCCATGTATTCAGACGGTACTTTGTGTTTCCCGCATCTGCACGGGTACTGGTTTAGACTGGACCGAACATACCAGATAGATTTCATATTTAATTTTAAATTGAGCAGTATAGTATATTAAATTAAAAATAACTTAATAACTTAGAAAGAAATCAATAATATATTAAATACCTTATAAAAAATCATATTTTCAATAAATCTATTTGACTTTTTTTATCAATCATTCACCATAACTTAATAGCTTTTCTTTTCAGCTTTTAATTAGTGTGGAATAGTCATTGAGATTAGTATAAATTCTAAAAATTCCTTTAAAAGTAAGACTTCATTCTAACAAAAATAATATGTATTATACAGTTGAATTTAAATTTGCATACTAAATTAAAATATTTGTATCAAATTCGGATTCCTTATTTCTCCTGTACTTCCAATTCAGGATAATTATAAAACTACTTATTGGGATGTGGTCAATCAAAGCATATTGGGATTTTATTTCCAAAAGCTTAGAATGAAAATGAAAATGAAAATGAAAATGAAAATGAAAAGAGAATCTTAATAGAAAAATAATGTTTTTAAGTTAAACAACAATTAGATGTTATTGTTATATATAGTTAAACTAAATACAATTTTTATGTAACAAATGAAGACTCACTCCTCATGAACAGAGAAATATTAGCATATGCATATTACATGAAGATTGACTCCTTTAAGCGTATGCCACATTTTAGAATAAGGGGAAATATTATCATTCAAATAATAGGCAAAAGTAATGCATATTACATGAAGTGTTACAACCAATTTCAATCAGTTCCATAACCCAGCACAACCCCATTCCAAACTTTCACAGGACTTTGACAGAAGGAAAAATATTCTGCATCTAAATTACATAAAAAATGATAACAACCCTATATTCTAAACAAAATTCAACACCTGCATAACCAATCTAAATAACTCTAGACTGTTTTGGATGACACCTAAATCGACGCTACCCTCCCAATGCGGTCGAGCCAACGAACTCAAAATATGTTGAAAGGCCCCTACACTCCTCTGTCATGGTGAAGCTTTTGACACAAAACAATACTCTTTGCCACTCCAACTCGATAAGTCAACGTCACTTAGATGCTTGTCACCTTGTTGTTCAACGCTTAAACCAAAAGACCCCACAAATAGCCAAACAACATCCCTGTTCAACTGAGAAAAAACAACCTTTGCTGATACAACACCGAAACCAATCTTAAAACATCTGCCAGCACCAGACCCAAGAAAATACAACGCAACAGTGGACATAATAACATACAACAAATTAAAGATAGATGAACCATAACATCAAAAAGATAATGTTAGCTGTAAAACAAAAACTTACCCCATATTGTGAGCACACTGTTGCGTCGTATTTTATTGGGTACGCAACAATCTTAAACCAATCCTAACATATGTTGAATGTTGTAAACTAAAGCATTGTTTTCTAGATCAAAATCAAAACCATTAGGAAGATCATTGGGACTAAGAACTGGTCGTGCAAAAATGTGGCGTGTGAATGATGATATCGATAAGCCAATCCAAATTTATAGTCCCCGTTTCTCATATAGTATTGGCATAACGGTTCAAACTCATGTAATCAACGTGACCCAATTCCATGTAACATAAATTATTGCATCAGACTTGCTGGGAAATCATTGCATCATACACATTGTAAGTTGAGTTATATGACATTAGATAATCAAATAAAGATTTGTAAAACATCAACATATGTATATTATATAAGAAGAATCATCAATAGTAGAATTTTTAAGCATTCGATACCAATTTGGTTCAGAGGTACCTGGTGTACACAAAAGAGTTTAACTGCATCACCAGAATTGCCAACTTTACGTAGTAGCCGTTGTTGTACGTAAACATCAAAACTCACTGATGTTTATAGCTTTTGGAAAATGAGATTTAGATGTTCTTAGACTAAGCGTTGTCAGTCCTGCTATTCTAATCGACATAATCTCTACCGCACATATGGGTCTTATGTTTCTAAGAGGAAACATAATTTGAATATTATTGTTGGTAGACTATTATATGAGAAATGGGCTGTGCAGTTGTTGATATATACTGCAAAAATCAAACCGAGATTCATGCAGCAACATTTCCAGACCCAGGTGTCATACCCTAATTTTTGACCCCCCTGAGATGTCCTATCTTCAGGCTTTTTATCATATCAAAACAAATACCCAAGAGCAGTTACTTCTTCATCTGGCATTTAATCGAGGATGGTCAGAAGTAAAAGAACTCAGGCAAAGGATCAATCAATTGAAGGATTAGTCTCTAACACAAACATAAGACTTAAAAGATTCATTTTTATCCACCTATGATTGATTAGACACCCAGTCATCTGAACTCAAGTTTGCTTAGCTCACCAATCTAGGGTTTTGGGCCCATCAAGGACTAAAATCAGGGATTACCTTTGGGAAACCCTAAAAAGATCCAAGGCCTATACCAAAGACTTCAATCATCTTCAAATGATCCATATAACAATATCCATTGGGCATTACACTCCAATTCAAGATCCACAGTCATCAATTTCATCTGGTCGACAATTAGGGTTTTTGACCTAATTTACCTGGATGGTTGACTTTTGATCAGGACATGGATCCAAAACTCAAGACATGGTTCAAGGACTTCTATTACCTCAATATAATCCATTTACATCACTCATTTAAGGAGAAGATCTTTATTCCACACAAAAGTCCAAAATCTCACTTTATTTGGAAAAAGTCAACTATATAAGATCACCTTTGACTTTTAAGATTTTTGGTCAAATCATGACTTTTAAAGTTCAATATCATCAATATATGGTTATTAAAGTCATTTGACCAAAGAAATTCAAGGAGATTCATCAAGGAGCAAAAAGTCGGGAATTAGGGTTTTTGAGGGCATTGTGGGAACTCAAAATTTCACCTACATAACTCAAAAAACTTCCAACATGAAAGTTGTAGATCTTGCAAAATAAAACAACATCTTACAATGCAACTTTTTTCAAGAAATCAACCATTTAAGAGATTTGGAATTTTCAAGCTTTAGGTTATAAAAACTTAGAAATTTTTCTAAGTGTTTTTAACCTAGTTTTCATCCAACTTTGGGCTCATTTTTCACAATTTTCCCAAATGATTTTGAAGAAACCCCAAACTAATGATTTGAAGTAGATGTTTAGGGCTTTCCAAATTGTGCTCAACCTTCTCCAAATTCATTTTGAGCTAGGAGTTATGCTTGTTCAAAGTTGGCCTCATGAAGTGAAATTATAGGTCATGTACAATTTGAAACTTTGCAATTTTGTGCAAATAACCTCACTTATGGATGCTACACGACCCATAACACATCTGCAAGCATGCCATACATGAATTTCCATCATTGCATAAGAATTGGAGAATATTCCCAAAAACAAAGACATGTGATTATGTAATGATTACATTTGAGAATTTATGGCAAATTGATGAATCACCAAAGGAATCTCTTCCCAACCAATTGGAGCTCACTTCTGCATCAGAATTGTCCCCTAAGGTCAAGCAAAACCGATGGCTAGGGAGTGGTATCAAAGAGCTCATCATTGCAATTGGAATATTCTTTGAATTCCTTCATGCTTAAGAAACCAAACTTCCTTCACTAAGCAAGCTCACGACGTCCAATTGCTCTGCATTCATTTGTCTATAAATACAAGTGCATACCTCAGTAATTAAATACACCAAAGCAAAAGAATTCTTGCTTTCTCTCTTCTTTCTTCATACTTAAGGTTTTCAAAGGTTCTTTGGCAAGAAGACTCGGATTCTTCAAACCAAAGCTCTTCCTTTGCAACAACTCTGCAACACACTTTGATCAGAGCCAAATCTTCATTTTTTAGGTAAGTTTCAAAAGCTTCAAACTCTATGATTCACGCATGATAAATCTAAAATGAAGTTACCAGTTGGTTTCTGCACCTTCATAGATCATTAACCCTCAATCAATTGAATCAAATCATGCATATATAGTATTTCATGTTTAATTTCAGTTTTAGGGTTCTTAGTGTTCATGCTTGGGAATTTTATGTTACATTTAGAATTAATGAAATTAAAGGACACCATCATGATCCTCGTCCAAGAACGAGCAAAATCCATCTTTACATCTTTGAATTTGGTTGAGAATTGAGAGAGATAGGATTTCCAGAAATTGAAATCGTGAGGTTGAAGATGAAGTTTCTTTGCGCGCGTTTTTTTGAATTTCAGAAGCAAGTTTAAAATATAATCATATGGAAGTGTGTTTTGAACGACTAAAACGTTCAGCTCACTTGGTTACATGCGCCTCTCACATTCTCATGCCTTAGGTCTGGGGTTCGATCCCCCCCTCAGACCTTTTGTTTTTATTTTTCATTTTAACACGCGTGTTTCACATATAACCATAAGGAGTCCCTCTTTAGTCACACTGAGCGTGTAGCTCAGTTGGCTTTGTTTTGTGTGGTGATCATGGGAGCGTGGGTTCAAGCCTTGGTGGAGACAATCCTTATTTTTTTTATCACTTTTCTCACTTATTTTCTTCACAACTTCACATGTTTATTTAACCTATCAAATTAAAACATTTTTACTTCATTTTTCACACACTTACCATTTAACATATCTATTTTATGAATAATCAAAAAATCACAAAAATATTATTTATTTCATGTATTTTTATTAGGTTTAAAATGATGTATTTTCTAAAATACTTTTAATACATTTTCATTTGTTTTAACCCTAATTATTTTTTGTAAATGATTTTTATGATAAAACCCTAATCATTTAGGTCTTAATTAGGTATTAGATTTTGTCTTTACCTTAATTAGGTTGACTTTTGTCAAAACTCAAAGATGTTTTCAATCTCTTTTAAACAATGGTTTCTTATAAACAGTAAATAAATCTTTTGGGCCTCTATTAGAGTGTAAGACCCAGCACCTTTTTCTTTTCATAGTTTGTTTTCAAAAACTGTATTTACAAAATCTCCTTTCTGTTTTCAAAACATTCTTCTGGTATTTGGAGGGCATTATTCTCGGTGAAACTCTTCAGATACCTATGGACCTTTGTCCATCTTCACTTCTTCTGTTTTCAAAAGCCTTTAACTGTTTATAATAAATATTCAACTGTTATCAACAAAACAACAAAAATTGCTTGTAAGGTTTTGTACATACATCTTCAAAGGCCTCCACTCCATCCAGGTTAGGCTTTACAAGCTTTCAATTTACAGTCTTTATTTAAATTACTGTCAAATATAGAACTGTTTATATATTGTTTAGAACTACGTTTGAGTGTAAACCCTAGGACAGTTAAACTTTATATATTATAGAAATATGGCCTAGGATTGAGAATGTCTTCCCGGTGAAGGCTCTTTCCTAATTAGAGATCTGTAGTTCAAACCCCCAAGATGAATTATTCCCGGTGAAACATCTTGGCAAAAGCCTTAGAACCCAAAATAGGACACATCCACCCAAAGAGGAATTATTCCCGGTGAAACCTCTTACCCATTTGCTTAAAACCAAAATAAGTTCAAAACCACATAGCTTTCTCTTGTGCTATAACAAGGACCCTCGATGACCCTCGATTAGCCTCCTCTTGGGCTTTGTATAAGGACCCATAGGCTTCTTAAAAGCATTTTCAGCTTCCTCTTGAGCTTGTATACAAGGACCCATCAAGTTTCTTATAAATATAGGAACAGGTCTTTAGTTACCTTTTAGCATATCCTGGTGAGTTTCTTCCATTCTTTAAACCAGACTTTAAACAAGCTAAGATTGTCTCAATCTCATATTGAGTACACTTTTTGGAATGAGAGACATGGACAGTCTCTGTCACCCTTATCTTCATCTTGGGCTTAATCTTGGGCTTTAAAACAAGAAGTCTCAACTAGATAATCTTTCTGCCATTCATTTTTTAACAAAAACCCCTGGAAAGGGTTAGCCTCCACACATTCCTTCATTTTAACAAAAATCCCTGGAAAGGGTCAGCCTCCAAAATCACTCCTTCAAATCCAAAAACTCATTCTTTCAAAGAGATAAATTCCCCAAAAAGAGTCAAAACCCCTGAAAAGGGTTAGCCTCCAAAAATCCAGTCTTTTAATAGTCAATTTCTCCAGCTGAGTCAAAATCCCTGGAAAGGGTTAGCTTCCAAAAAACATAAAAAATAAATTAGTTTGTTAAAACCTCTAGCAGAATAAAACTCCCCCAGTGAGTCCTTCATTTTTAGTAGCCACAACCTTGGGCTTTGTACAAGGCAGATAAACCATATTTTCCTGTGTCAAAGATTCCTAATCTCAAGGATCTTTTCCCCATAGAGTCTTCCATAATCAGTTTCTTTAAAAGTCCGCCACAACCTTGGGCTTTGTACAAGGCAGAAAATAATCTTTCCCCTAGCTAGAGTAGCCACAACCTTGGGCTTCATACAAGGCACAAATTAAATAACTTCCACAGTTAAGAGTCAGCCACAACCTTGGGCTTTGTATAAGGCACACAAAATAGAGTCATTCATAGTCTTAAAAAAAACTCAGTTATCCTCAACAGTCAGCCACAACCTTGGGCTTTGTACAAGGCACACAAATAGAGTCTCCTTAAGTAGAGTCAGCCACAATTCTGGGCTTTGTACAAAACACCAAATAAAATCCATCAAATAAACACTCTCCAACTAGAGTCAGCCTCAATTCTGGGCTTTGTACAAAACACAAAATTCCCTGTAAATTAACCCCCAGTAGAGTTATCTCCCAGAGTCAATAAAAACAATCAAAAAGCCTCAAGCTTGGGCCTCATGCAAGCCAGCTAAAGTCAAATCTTTTATATAGTAGATAGACATAGCTTATCTCTATAGAGAGATATTTTTACTACTCTACCACATTCATACAAACAAACATCACATTTCATTTTAATTTTAATCAAGTCTCCCATTTAGGATTTTGAAAGGCATGAGCTGGCAATGAAACCAGACATGTGATTAACTTTCCCTAATTTGGATGAGCATCCTTCTTTCATTCAAGAGGCATGTTGGCTGTCATACTTGATCAACCAAGTAGGCTCCCTCTCTTGAATGAAATGAATTCAGTTATTCTGTCACTCTTTTAATGTTTGTGGTGGAATAGTAGAAATACTTCTCTGTAAAGATGACTTCATGTCTCTTTACTGTAAACAGAGATTTAATTCAAAGCTTCAACCTTGAGCTTCAAGCAAGGCACCAAAAATAATTAATTTCCCTAGTTAGTTCCCCGAACTACATTAAGCTCTAACTTCCACTAGGGATATGTAGGCATGAGGTTCACAAGGAATCTCAGCGAGCTAATAAAATACCAAAAATAGTCAGTTTGTTTGTCTGTCTGTCTGTCTTTTTCAAATCAATTCAATTCTCTCTCCTAACACAAAGGAGAAACTTTCCCAATCATTAGCAATAAACACAATCACAATGACACAGAGAAGGTTCTCGTAGAGTACTACGGATATGTAGGGTGCTTAAACTCTTCCCTATGTATAACCGACCCCCCGAACTCCAGAATTTCTAGTCTAGGTGAAATCCCCACACTTAGCAAACTCCTAGGGTTAATTTGAGATCTTTTTCCCCTCTCCTACTCGTTTAGGACAATTAAAAAGTTCGTGTGATATCGTAGGAAGAACTGAAACAAAATTCATCCCGCCCCGGGCGCATTCTCCTTCCAAATTTCGCGTGAAGGGTCTAGCGTGCCGTCCTCCCAAGTGAAACGGGGAGGTAAAAAAAACGACACCACAGAAAAATGGCGACTCTGCTGGGGATATAAGTGTTCAAAACCTTGGTTTTTCATCCAAACCAATGGTTGACCTGTTGCTGGTCCAGCCCCAATGAGGAATTAGGGATGCCAAATTCCCCCTCAAACAAGAGAGGTCCTGCCTAACCTCTGTGTCATATCATGTGTTTGTTTCATATATATTTGTTTATTTTGTTTATTCTGTATCGGGAAAGGGCTTGATTTCCCCTTGTGGTGAGAAATCCTATACCCGGATTTGAGTGCAACATAAGATAGGATGGAGGATGTCTTCTCGGTGAAGGCACTCTAATCTTGGTTTCCAAATCTACTCTTGGGATTTGCCTGGCTGGTTGTGATTAACTGCGCCAATGCATTCCGAGACTGCTTTGTACCAGGAGGACCTAGAAACACATTAACCTCACTTAAAGCCTTTTTTAGGACGTAGAGCGGTGATTACGGAAGTAATTGTCACGCAGATACTACACTCGGAGAAAAACTCTCTTATAGATACCAATCAACGTATCTTTAAGGTCGAGCAAAAATTCTGAGACCCCTAGAACCCGTTCTACAGGTACAAAAATCCTTATCCTTAGTTTACCATTGGGGCGAGGTTTGCGTTGTGACTTCATGACCACTATACCCTTCAACGCCATGTTTGTTTAAAAACTCTTGTGTGTTCATTCATGCATTCATTCATCATAATAATTAAAACCAAAAAAAGAGAGTCTTTTTCGAGTCGTTTTTCAAGGAAACTAAATAACGGACGTTTTGAACTTCATAGAAAGAGAGAAACGCAGAAAGGACTTAAGGATCTATACCATGGATTACGGAAGAAAGAGAGCTAGGAAATACACCTTCAAAATTCCTGAGGTCGAGGAATTGGAAAAGCTCGGAAAACTGGTGGTCAACCCCCAGGCTTTCAAGGAGAAGTATGGAAAACTTCTGCCTCTTCTCAGCACTAACATTGTGGATGGGATCCTTCCCACATTGGTGCAGTTTTACGATCCAACGTATCACTGCTTTACCTTTGCAGATTATCAACTCATGCCTACGTTGGAGGAGTACTCTCGTCTGATTGGAATACCCGTGTACGCGCAAGATCCGTACTCCGGTTTGGAAAAGAATCCTGACGACATTATCATTGCTGCAACTACTCCTTTGAACGTAGTCGACATCAGAACTCATATGGTGAGTAGAGGAGGAATTCAAGGATTACCCTCCAAGTTCTTGTTAGATCAAGCTCGGTATTTCGTCAGCATCCAAGATATGAGCGCATCTGAGGAAATCTTGGCTTTGCTTATCTACGGATTGTTTTTGTTTCCTAACATTAACGATTTTGTTGACATCAACGCAATTAAGATCTTTTTGATTGGAAATCCAGTTCCAACCTTGCTTGCGGATGCTTATCACTCTGTGCATTCAAGAAACCTGCAGCGAGGAGGATTAATCACATGCTGCGTACCGTTGTTATACGAATGGTTCGTCTCGCACTTGCCAAAGTCCAGCACTTTCTGGAATATGAGGGATGGCCTTTACTGGTCTTAGAAAATCATGTCTCTCACTCATACAGACATTGACTGGTGTAGTCCTGACAACGACGAAACCAAGATCATCTTCAGTTGTGGAAGTTATCACAACGTACCCCTTATTGGAACTAAGGGAGGAATCAGCTATAATCCAGCTTTAGCCCGTCGTCAATACGGCTATCCTATGAAAAATATTCCAAGTAGTATCTAATTGGAGGGTCTGTTCTTCAAGAACATCGACGATCATGGTAACATGCTGAAGAAGGAAATTTCCAAGCCTGGCGTCTAGTTCACACAAAAGGGAGAAGATTGTTAGGAAAACATCTTTGCATCTCTTTGGATCCTTACCTTCAATGGGTACGCATCAGAGCATTCAAGCTCCGGATGCCATATCAACATCAAGAACCTATTCCCCTAAGGGAACCAATATACCTTTTCTCCACTGATGTTGAAAAACTGCAAGCGATATTAAACAAAGTATGCCAAGAAAGGAATGCTTGGAGGAACAAGTATCGAATTGTCAACACGGAAAACGTTGAGATTCAGAACATCCTAAGAAGGAAGGATGAGTTACTTGAAGTAATCGATCGACAAGTGACACAATCATCACTTTCTCATCATATCCCTCCTGCTTCCTGGATCATCGATCAGCTCACGTCAGAGAACGCTCAGCTCAAGAAACAGAAGAAAATGTTAGAACGTGAAGTCGGCTCTTCATCAAAGTTTTAGAGTCCTTTCTCTCAGTTTCTCTGTATTTCCCTTTTCAAAGTGTGTAAAAACGGCGTTTTTGCTTAATTAATAAAAGTTTGATGTTTCATAACGTAATTATGGTGTTTCCTTGAAAAATAATAACTTAAATTATACATCATGCATTGCTTTAGTCGTACGCATTGACACGAGAATTGTCGCGGATCTAATAGTCACTTTCCTTTCTCCAGAAAGAGAGGAGGAGAAGGAGGTGCACAAAGACTTTCAAGCTGTCTCATCCATACAACACTCGTTTAAGTCGCAAGAAAAGAATGGAAGACTTTGAACAAGAGAATGAAGAACTCAGAGAAGAGATTAATACTCTTAAGGGTACTGTTGAAAGACTCAATAGTATGGTAGAAGCCCTGGTAGTTGCGCAGAATCAACCAACGCCAGAAGAACCACAAAGGACTGTGGTTTCCGAGATTGTTACTACTCCTATTCCTCAGTATACCATGCCACCCGATCGACCTTGGGGCATGCCGTATAACTTTACTCCAAAAGGGTACATACCTCCAGCTTCTGAAGTTCCAAGAGTTACAACGGAGATGCGTCCACCAGAGGGTTACAAACCTCTGGAAATTGAAGTTCCAAGAGCAACGGCAATGGGTTTCACACAACAGAATGCTGAGATTCCAAGATCTGCTGTCATGGCTTCTCCACGATCGTTTGTGCATACTTTTCCTCCATCGGGAGGACAAGTATATCATCACGCTTCCAGTGAGAACGTTGGCGTGTATGAAAGATTGGACGAGTTCCAGGAACAGTTTATGCAAATGCAGAAGGAACTCAAGACTCTCCGAGGACAAGATTTATTTGGAAGAATGCTGCAGACCTCTGTCTGGTTCCAAATGTTAAGATTCATCACAAATTCAAAGTACCAGAGTTCGAGAAGTACAAAGGGAATTCATGCCCACAATGTCACCTCGTGATGTACGCTCGAAGAATATCAACTCAGACTGATAATCAACAATTACTCATTCATTATTTTCAAGACAGCCTGACTGGCGCTGCACTCAAATGGTACATGAACTTGGACAGTTCAGAGATTCGTACTTTTCGAGACCTCGGAGAGGCCTTCGTCAAACAGTATAAGTACAATCTGGATATGGCTCCCGACAGAGATCAACTCCGGGCCATGACTCAAAAGGATAGAGAAAGCTTCAAGGAATACGCTCAGAGATGACGTGAAGTTGCTGCTCGAATTTGTCCACCACTTGAAGAGAAAGAAATGACAAAAATCTATCTCAAAACTTTGAGTCCATTTTACTACGGACGAATGGTTGCAAGTGCACCAAGTGACTTTACTGAGATGGTAAACATGGGTGTACGTTTAGAAGAAGCAGTTCGAGAAGGACGCTTGAACAAAGAACCAAAATCTTCTATTGGTCCTAGGAAGTATAGAAGTTCTTTCTAGAAGAAAAAGGATCAAGATGTCAGCAATGTCTTGCACAAAGCAAAGAAGAAGTTTTCACCTCAGGTTGCTACAGTAACTCCGGTTGTTAACTCAGCGCCAGCTTATCAACCTCAGGTTTCGCAACAACCATTTCAACAAAGGTCGCAGCAACCTCAGCAGCAGGTTCGACCTCCAAATTTCAACAACAATCGGATTCCAAGGTATCCTGCCTTTGATCCCATACCAATGCCATATGCGGAATTGTTTCCAACACTAATGGCGAAAGGACTCATTCAGACAAAGAGCCCTCCAAATCCTGCAAATGAATCATCACATTGGTTCAAGGCTGACCAATCTTGTCCCTATCATTTGGGGGCACCAGGTCACAACATTGAGAGATGTTTCAGTTTCAAGGCCGACGTTCAAAGATTAGTGAAGAGTGGAATGCTATCCTTCAAAGACACAAATCCTAACGTCCAGGAAAATCCTTTGCCGTAGCATAAAGAAGCTTCACTGAATCTGATAGATCAACACCCCAATGCCATTCAAATCTACGACATTCGTCAGATAGGGGAAAATCTCGTCAAAATGCACGCTAGACAAGCTGGATACGGTCATGTACCACCTCACAACTACTTCGCATGTGAAATTTGTCCAAAGAATAATCAAGGATGTGCAGTAGTTCAAGATGCATTACAAGAACAAATGGACTTAGGATGGATTCAACACATTTGGGTCAAAACTGAGTGCGACATCAACATGGTTCAAGGATGTCCAGGAGAGTACAAAATCTACAAAGTTGAAGATCTCGAAGGATCGGTAGTCAGGTTTCATAAGACTTTAAATGGACTTGCCTACTTTGGAACGGATTTCCATCCTTACCGTAGATGCGGAATTTGTCGAAGAAATTCACGAGGATGTTTGCGTGTCCGCAACGACATTCAGAAACTGATGGATGAAAATACCATTACAGTTCTTGCCAACAGATAAGATGACGAAGTCTTTACCGTATCTCCTCAAATCAATCAAGTTGAACCTATGCAAGTCAAGTATGACAGCAGGAAGACAGCAATTGCTCCATTAGTCATTTACTTACCAGGTCCTGTACCGTATGAGTCTGACAAGGCTATACCATACAAGTACAATGCTACATTCATTGAAAATGGTAAGGAAATACCATTACCGTCTGTTGTCAACATTGCTGGCATTAGTCGAGTCACCAGAAGTGGACGAGTCTTCAACAGAGCAACAGAAAGTGTGGAAAAGCCTTCGGAAGAAGTACCACATAGGCAAGACAATCATCCGACCAATGCAGTTCAAGCGAAAGAAAATGATGAGATCTTGAAGTTAATCCAGAGGAGTGAATACAACATTGTAGACCAGCTACTACATACTCCATCTAGGATATCTGTTCTCTCCCTACTATTGAGTTCTGAGGCTCATAGGGAAGCTCTACAGAATGTTTTAGAACAAGCTTTCATAGAACCAAGTGTTACTATAGGACAATTCAACAGTATCATTGCCAACATCTCCGCAGGAACTAGTCTGAGTTTTTGTGACGAAGATCTTCCTGAAGAAGGAGTGGACCATAACCTTCCACTTCACATCTCAATTAGCTGCATGGGTGATGTACTCACAGGAGTCCTAATAGACAATGGATCCTCCCTCAACGTCATGCCAAAATCAACATTGTCAAGATTATCTTTCAAAGATTACCCGCTAAGGGACAGTCACGTCATCGTCAAAGCATTTGATGGATCAAGGAAGTCAGTTTTTGGAGAAGTAGATCTTCCCATAACTATTGGACCTCAGACGTTCAAAATCACTTTCCAAGTTATGGATATCCCGGCACAATACAGTTGTTTGCTAGGTCGCCCATGGATTCATGAGGCTGGGGCAATCACTTCCACACTTCATCAGAAATTGAAGTTCATAAGAAATGACAAATTGGTAACCGTATGTGGAGAACGAGCTTTGATCGTCGGTAACCTGTCATCATTCTCCGACATAGAACCAAAAGAAGTCACTGGAACTAAATTCTAAGCACTTTCCTTGGATAAGGAAAAAGGAAAGGAGAAAGCAACGTCTATTTCTTCCTACAAAGATGCAATCCAAGTTGTAAAGGATGGCACTACCAGTGGTTGGGGGCACATTGATATTCCTACCAACAACAAGAACAGAACAGGAGTTGGATTCTTTCCGACATCATCAAAGGCTATTCCAGGAATTGAGGTAGTTCTCCCAATCCAAGAAACTTTCCGCAGTGGAGGCTTTCTTCAACCTGTTCAACAAACAGTCAATACCATCGGTACGGAAAACACCGATGAGAATTTTGAAGTGGAATGGCTATCCTATCTTAACAAAGCAGGATACATAGCCCTATCAAAGTCTGATTCACTTTGTTGTTATCCAACTAAAGGATCTGAAAGTAAGACTCAACCAAGCAGTGATGAAGTTACTAACAGCTTCACCACCAGAAGTCATGGTTCATCAGAAGAAGTTCCTCCTATCCCCGAAGAGACTTGGGATACATTAGGAGAACCAAGCGGAAAATTCGACTACATGGTGAAATACTCCGCTCCTGAAAGTTCAAAAATCTCTCTTGAAGACATTGTTCCAACTGGATGGAACATTGATTATGAGTACCTTACTCAGCCAAAAGAGATGTATAACCCTTGCTATTCATCGGCATCTGGTGAAGTCATCATTGAGGATTATATTCCCAAGTCACCTTCCGAGGCTACGGATTTAGAGTTCACATACCTAGTCAATGCCATCTTGGGAGAAGAGCAAGACCAAAATACAGAAGAGGATGATCTCGAAAGTGTCTCCGACAACGAGTCTCTCCATTCAGAAGATTGGAAGTTTCCTCAAAAGAAAAATCGACATACTCCACTTGGAAATGGGTATGCTCGCACTGCTCAGTCTGCTGAAGTAGAAGAACACCGTCTGAGTGTTGCAAAGACAGTGGTTGGTAAATCAAGACCTACCACAGGCCAGCTTAAGCCTAAGGTTCCAGATTACCTAGTGCACAATGGGGTTCGCCACTATTGGACAGTTGTTGAAGTTTCAACTGTTGTTCGCACTCCTAAGTAGGAACTTTCACCGTTATTTTGTCCTCTCACCATAGCCCAGGGTGAAGAGATGTTTCATAGGGCTTTGCATTTTACTATTTCTTAGGAAAATGTCCCTCCTTGCTTCGCCCAAAGCAATAGAGTTTTGTTTTATAGGGTCTTTGTTTCAAGAAATGACTGTCAATAAATAAAAATGTCATTTTGTTCCTTCGTTAGTTTTTCCTTTTCTTTTTTTCAGAAATTGGTAATCCTAAAAAAACCCTTAAAAAACATCAAAAATACCATTAACTGCATATACCGAGTCTTCCCTCGTTGTCTAAATAAAAATTATCACACATATGCAGATTAATCATAAAATACCCCATTGAAACGTGCGACCGTATGACTTCTCCAAGCTTTGGGTTTCCTGTATTCGAGGCAGAGGAAGAAGAAGACGAAGAAATATCAAAGGAAATTTCACGGTTACTTCAACAAAAGGAAGAGGCCATTCAGCCATACAATGAGCCTCTAGAGATCATTAACCTTGGTTCCGATGGAAACAGAAAAGAGGTTAAGATTGGAGCTTCGCTCAATTCAGAGATCAGAGAGAGTTTGATACAGCTGCTCAAAGAATTTTCAGATGTCTTCGCTTGGTCTTATCAGGATATGCCAGGGTTGGATACCAGTATAGTGGAGCATCACTTACCATTAAAAGCAGAATGCCCTCCGGTTAAGCAAAAATTGAGAAGAACTCATCCAGAGATGGCTATGAAAATCAAAGAGGAAGTTCAAAAGCAGATCAACGCTGGTTTCCTCGTCACTTCAGAATACTCTCAGTGGTTAGCTAACATTGTTCCCGTTCCTAAGAAAGACGGAAAAGTCCGCATGTGCGTCGACTATAGAGATTTGAACAAAGCTAGCTCTAAAGATGATTTTCCGTTACCGCATATTGACATGTTGGTGGACAGTACAGCAAAATCCAAAGTTTTCTCATTCATGGACGGATTTTCAAGATACAACCAGATCAAAATGGCACCTGAAGACATGGAGAAAACAGCTTTCATCACCCCCTGGGGCACGTTCTGCTATCGCGTTATGCCTTTTGGACTAAAGAACGCAGGGGCGACTTATCAAAGAGCAATGACTACACTTTTCCATGACATGATGCATAAGGAGGTGGAAGTGTATGTGGACGACATGATTGCCAAATCAGAAAATGAGGAAGATCACATACAGAATCTAACAAAGTTATTTCAGCGCTTACGGAAGTTTCAGCTTCGCTTGAATCCCAACAAGTGTACCTTTGGTGTCTACTCAGGAAAACTCCTTGGTTTCATCGTCAGCAAACGAGGAATTGAAGTGGATCCAGACAAAGTCAAGGCAATTCAAGAAATGCCTTCACCCAGAACCGAGAAACAAGTTAGAGGATTTCTTGGACGTCTGAACTACATCTCGAGATTCATATATCTCATGACAGCAACTTGTGCTCCAATTTTCAAACTTCTACGGAAAAATCAAAGTTGCGTCTGGACAGACGATTGTCAGAAAGCGTTCGACGGCATTAAGGAATATCTGCTCGAGCCACCCATCTTGTCTCCTCCAGTGGAAGGGAGACCTTTGATAATGTACTTAACCGTCTTAGAAGATTCCATGGGTTGTGTCCTTGGACAGCAAGACGAGACGAAAAGAAAAGAGCATGCCATCTACTACCTGAGCAAGAAATTCACTAACTATGAATCCCGCTACTCCATGCTCGAGAAGACCTGTTGTGCTTTGGCCTGGGCTGCCAAGCGTCTCCGCCAGTACATGATTCGGCATACCACTTGTTTGATCTCTCATATGGATTCGATCAAGTACATCTTTGAGAAGCCTGCCTTAACCGGGAGAATTGCCTGTTGGCAGATGCTGTTATCAGAATATGACATTGAGTATCACGCACAGAAAGCCGTGAAAGGAAGTATCCTAGCTGAGCACCTGGCTCACCACCCACTCAATGGTCATGAATCAACCAGTTTTGACTTTCCGGACGAGGACGTTATGTACCTCAAGATGAAAGATTACGATGAGCCACTACCAGACGAAGGACCTGAGATAGGATCCCAGTGGGGCTTAATCCTTGACGGAGCTGTCAATGCTTATGGACGAGGAATTGGGGCAATCATTGTTACACCTCAGGGTACCCACATTCCATTTACCGCCATATTAACTTTCAAATGCACAAACAATGAGGCCGAGTATGAAGCTTGCATCATGGGTCTCGAAGAAGCCGTAGATCTAAGAATCAAACACTTGGATGTATACGGAGATTCTGCTTTGGTCATCAATCAAATCAAAGGAGAATGGGAAACACGCCAACCTGGACTAATCCCTTACAAAGACTACGCGAGAAGATTGTTACCATTCTTCGACAGGGTAGATTTTCATCACATTCCTCGTGAAGAAAATAACTTGGCTGATGCATTAGCCACACTCTCTTCCATGATTAGGATAAATCATTGGAATGACATTCCTCAGATTGATGTTCTGCGCCTGGATAGGCCCGCTCATGTGTTCACAATAGAAGCAATCATCGACGACAAACCGTGGTATCACGACATCAAGAACTTTCTCCATGTGGGGAATCGACATGATTGGAATGATCGAGCCGAAAGCGTCCAACGGACATCGCTTCATCTTGGTAGCCATAGACTATTTCACCAAGTGGGTTGAAGCAGCTTCGTATGCAAACGTCACAAGACAAGTTGTCGTCAGATTTATCAAGAATCATATCATATGTCGCTACGGCATTCCTAGCAGGATAATCACTGACAATGGGTCAAATTTGAATAACAAAATGATGAAGGAGCTTTGTGAAGAATTCAAGATTGAGCATCACAACTCATCTCCTTACAGACCAAAGATGAATGGAGCTGTAGAAGCAGCTAACAAGAATATCAAGAAAATCATTCAGAAAATGGTCATCACTTACAAAGATTGGCATGAAATGCTCCCATTTGCTCTTCATGGTTACCGTACATCTGTACGTACTTCGACTGGAGCAACTCCTTTCTCCCTTGTATATGGCATGGAGTCAATCTTACCTATAGAGGTTGAGATCCCATCAATGAGAGTCTTGATAGAGGCAAAATTAACAGAAGCCGAGTGGTGTCAAAGCAGATTCGATGAATTGAACTTAATCGAAGAAAAGCGCATGACAGCTTTATGCCACGGACAGCTATATCAACAAAGAATGAAGAAAGCTTTCGACAAAAAGGTTCGACCTCGCACAATCAAAGAAGGCGACCTTGTACTCAAAAAGATTCAATCTTTTCTCACAGATTCGAGAGGGAAATGGACTCCCAATTATGACGGCCCCTACGTGGTCAAGAGAGCTTTCTCAGGAGGAGCCTTAATACTCACGACTATGGATGGAGAAGAATTCACCCGTCCTGTGAACGTCGACGCAGTCAAGAAATACTTCGCCTAAATAAATAAAAGAACAGCTCGCTAAGTTGAAAACTCGCAAAGAGCGGCTTAGGCAAAAAAGAGTGTCTCGGTGAATCGAAAACCCGAAAGGGCGATTCAGGCAAAAGTTAGAGACATAAAAAATATATATAATCAATCCCGGTAGACTTAATACCCGAAAGGGGTAGTTTACGCAAAAGTTAGGGATAAATGGCAAGTAACTGTGTTTAGGACAAACTTGATCATTCAAAGTCCATAGCGGAGTATTCATCATCAGTAGGTCATCTTCTACGAAGCACGAATACAGCGCAATTCAGAGTGGAAGGGAAAGATAACGGTCGTCACGTTTCATCGTAGCCCTTTTCCCAAAAATTACCAATTTCCAACTTTGTAAATACTCCATGGGATCAAGCATTTGGCTGGTTACCATTCCATAAATAATAATTTGAGCCTTGTGCCTTTCTTTGCAATCGAGTCTTTTTCAGTTTCTTAAAATGCGTTTTAATTTAAACAGTCATTTTCTTGAAACGAAATGTTTTCATAAAATAAAATGAATTTACTTGCAATAATAATAGAGGTGAAATTTCTTGCTATGGATTACAAACAATAGGAAGAATGCAAACAGTTGCTCCGAGAACGGTTAAGACTCCGGGAACCTAGATTTCCCCATGAGGTCGCTTTGCGAACATCTCCCGATAACAGATCTTCACTTCAAACCATGTCACTCAAAATAGCGGGCAACTGATAACCAGGTATCACCAACGGAGTGCATCTCTCAAGAAGAAGACATCTTCTGATCAACAAGATTCAAGTCGTATCCCAAGATTTCACATCCGCGACAATTCTATTCATATTCACTTTACATTTTATAATTTTCATGCATACATTACATCATAATTGCATAATTAGCATAGTCTAGTTAGTCTTCGATCATGTTAGTGCCCAAGTCACTGAGACATGTACCCGAGTTTCCCCTGCGAGTTGTGAGAGAACTTTCTTCTTCAAGACGACGGTTCATACACAAGGATCTCCCCGAGCAAGTCAACAAATGGCAATCTCCTTTAAAGAAATAGTTTGTTCACTTTTGGAGTTCCCCAGCCGAGATTCTCCCGCAGAGCGACACTCGGCAATCTTCTTCAGATAAGATAGTCTATTTTGCATTTTGGAATTCCCCACAGGGTCGATGAGCGGTTTTCTTGTCCAAGTAGTTCAGATTCCCCGACATAATTGACAAGTGGTAGTTTTTCCTCCTGGAAAACAGTTTGGTATTTCCCCAGCAGGGTCAATAGATGCCACTTTTCGTCAAAGAAAATAATTTGGAATTTCCCCAGCGGATCGACAAATGATCCCCAGCGAAGTCAGTGAATGGCAGTCTCTTTCAGCAGAAGACAGTTCACTCTTTTTTTTTCGGGCAGAAATAACGAATGGCAGCCTTCCTCATGAAAACAGTTCGTTTCGCTTAAAGATTCCTCAACAAAGTCAGCAAATGGCAGTCTCTTTCAGCAGAAGACAGTTTGCTCACTTTCTTTTCACGGCAGGGTCAACAAATGGCAGTCTCTTTCAGTAGAAGACAGTTTGATTCCCCTAGCAGTCGACAAATGGCAGTTTTCCTCCTAGGAAAACAGTTTGTTAATTCCCCGGCATAAGTCGACGAATGATGGTTTTCGTCCCGAAAATAGTTCGTCCGCTTTCAAGCAAAGTCATTAGCCCCTCAAAAGATCATGAGGCCATATGACATTCTTTCAAAGACGTCAAGTCGGAAGAAAAGATGGTGAAGTTTCTTTATTACCATCAAATGGCGTCTCATCTCCAAGTGCTGATGAGAAGTTTGATGAGGAAACAAACCTTTGAAGTTTCTTTATTACCATCAAATGGCGTCTCATATCCAAGTGCTGATGAGAAGTTTGATGAGGAAACAAACCTTTGAAGTGTCTTTATTACCATCAAATGGCGTCTCATCTCTAAGTGCTGATGAGAAGTTTGATGAGGAAACAAACCTTTGAAATTTCTTTATTACCATCAAATGGCGTAAAGACAATACATTCATCACTCAATCACAGTTCAAGCAAGCAATGTATAAGGAATAGTATTGTAAGCAATATACGGCTCACGCAGCCGGAGCGGCCATCAGAACAACGTCATTCTGAATTCAATCCCATTATCATGGTTGTCCTGGTCAAGCCAACTATCTGTGACGGAACACAGCCTGACATGGTCTTCTTAGTTTTGCTATTCCAAAGCAGTTTTGTTATTATTAATCAATTGTGCAATTTCTTTGCCGCCACCAAAGCATAAAAAACAAAATTTCTTTACATCAGCTAATCAAAAGATAACTTACCCCATTATCATTTGAGTCGATAAAAAATATCAACAATTTGGAATCCGACCACTCCAATTTATTCATGGCATCATTGCCGCCAGTGTAGTCCTCGTCATCGTCAGCAGCCGGAATTGCATGATCCTCGAACGGGAGAGGTTGTTCCCCCATGAGTAGAAATCCTAATTTTGAAGAGTGAAAGGTATATCAAAGTCCAAAATGAAATTCAAAAGAATAGAATATATGTAAACTCCTCACCATGAGTAGAAATCCTAATTGTTTTTCATTCAGGAAAACCCATTACACCCTATGTATTATGCATTTATGAAATATAGAGGTACTTCTAGCAACTGATTCATCCAAAGGAGTAACAAATTCTTCAAAAATCTCGCATAGCACTGACTCGATCAAATTGAACATCTTTGGTACCAGAAACAGACATAAGATCAGTTCGAGTAGTCGACGACGAAGTCACACTACTATCATCATCGCTGTCAAACATTGCAGCGACTTTACTACAAAATTACCTACATACAACACACAAAATCATCAATTACATAAACTAATTAAAATACTTTTCGGTACCAGAAACAAACATAAGATCAGATCGAGCAATTGTGTTGCCTGATCCGACGCCGCAGATTAACCGTAAATCTGCAAAACATAAAATCAAACCAATTAAACAATATAAGAACTTAAATATCCACCGTAGATGAAAATAGATTAATTGCAGATTACCATTCGAGTAAATTCCTCTCTGACTGTCTAGCGTTTATGAACAATTAGCTTAATAAGAGAAACCCAAATCGAAACGAATCGCCACCTGAAATTCAAAGCATAAAGAAAATCAAAATACTACAAAGAACCAATCAATCCGCATAACTCGAGATGACGATGTAGATGCATCGCTAATAGGAAAAAATAAGAGAGATTGGTTTGGAACTTTCATCAAACACTTTATAGATCAGGTGCAAAGCTCTGTATTTTGACAACACATTGTTAACATCATCAACAACATAATACCACACAAACGAAACAGAAGCGAAAGAAGGATGGAGTACCAGAACCAAAATCAAAAGGGAGATCCATGTTTTTCGACCACCAGAAGACCGCTTGAAAATTGCTTCGATGAAAACTTTTGACAAAAAAAAACACCAAATAGAAGAAGGAAGAGAATATTTGTAATACCTGAAAACAAAATAGGAATACACAAAATCAAAAATGGAATTGATATTGGAAAGATAAAACCTTACTACAAAGAAAATTAAAATCGATAGAAGCAAAGCTATATTTTTTATAGGATGTTTGGTTTTTGATAGTATCAGAATGGATGCAAGCCATTTTAATCCTTAAGCAGTTTGGAACATGGATGGCCAGAGAAAGCAAAGAATCCGTAACCGCAAGATCATGAGAGGTTGAGAGGTTTAAACTTCCACCCCTTATAACTGCTGCCGCAGCACACAATACAGAGGAATGATGTGGAATTTTGTGGAGTGATTTGCTGATGTGGATAGCCTAAGAATTGCCCAAATGGTAGACTTTTCTTATATGATAGATTTATGCTTTATTCATGTCTTTTAATTTAAAGTCGGCATCTCTTTCAACCTATCAAACTCATCCTTTTATGGTACTGATGGAACTTTGAAAGAGCCAAGTTGTTTTTCAATCGCTCCAACAAATAAACCTGACACAACTAAAAACATTAAGGATAACCTGAAACTAACTTTAATTTTCACTTGCAATGAATTTATAAATTAAATCAAACAACATAAACAAAAAATATTGCAAACCTTCAAAATTACAGGAATCCCATGACAGTGAGTGTCGCACCCCAATTTTTACCCTATGATTTTCATGTCATTTGCATCATTGCGTTTTCTCATGTTATGTCTACTAACTCTTAAATAAAAATTTTAAAAAATATAATAGTTAATATCTTTTCATTTTAATTCTTTTGGTCATTATAATTTTAATTTCTTACTTTTATTCTTATATTCTTTAATTTGGTTATTACTAACAATTGTCTTTTTTTACTTTTTACTTTTTATTTTTTATTATTTAATTGATTATTTGTTACTAACCATTTTACTTCTTTTATTATTATCATTATTATTATTATTACTTTTATTGTATTTTTGTCTTTGTATATAGTACTCCCTCCGTTCCTTTTTAAGTGTCGTTTTAGCAAAAAAGCTCTTCAACCAAGATAATGGATTATTAGAGTTACTTTTCCTATTATACCCTTATTTATTTTTCTCTTTCCAAATAAATTCAATCATACACTCTCTTTTTCCAATAATTAATTGAAAAATTTGAGGTGGAATTATGGAAAAAATAAGGGTATAAATGACAAATTATAACATTAAATTATAAAACGACACTTAAATAGAAACAAAAAAATTCTTCTAAAACGACACTTAAAAAGGAACGGAGGGAGTACAAGTCAAAAGAAAAGTAACCAAAAAATGGTCCTTCACGTTCCTTTGCACCATCACTATCATCTTCTTGAAGCATGCACAAAACAACAAAAACATTAGTCCAAAAAACCTGCACAATGCTGTCCCAAAATTGCTGCAATAACAAGCCAGACATTTCACCAAAGTTGCCATCACAAACCTGCATTTTGCAAAGCACAAAAACAGTACACCATAAAAGTTAAAACTCTTCCATCTTTTCCCCCCAATTTTCATCTCAAAATGGAGATTCAAACCCTAATCTCAGCCTATATAAACAGATACTCAGCACAAGCAATGGGGAGGGGCAGCCACAAAAATCATAGAAAACACTTAACAGAATCTTCAGTTCCCTCGAACTTTCAACCTAAACTTCTACTAAAAACCCCTGCAGAAAACGCAACAACGCGAATACCTTTCAAAACCTTCAAACTTTCATCCCTCAATAACTCAGAGCCTTCAACACACCTTCATACGACTTCACTTAACCTTTGCCATACTCTCCTCAACTCATAATCTTCATCTCACTCACGGCCACATTCAAAAACTCACCAAACCTTTCATCACATCCCTCACAATATATTCCCTCCGCTCACCACTTAAACCTCTGCAGAAAACCACCCTTTAACCTCTTGAAACATACCCCTTAAAACTCACATTCACATACCTCACTTTCAAAAATATTCACAACAAGTTCCAAACAACAACATCATAGCACCTTCATCATCATCACTGCACACGAACCTTTGATTGAAATCATGATCGTGCTGCATCAATTGTTCAGAAGCGCATCCGTAAGAGAAATCTCCGAACATTCACGTCTCAAACTCGTAAGCAGTAGATGGCTTCGTGAGCAACATATGGTATGCCCTCATCAAACGCGTCACAAGGTATAGTTTCGCGGATTCAAACTCAGAGCACGTGGATTCATCCCTCCGAGAACATTCCGAGTCGGTTCGTTCTCGTTTCTAAATCTTGTTCATGCTTCATCTTTGTTTGATCCAAATTGCCATGATTTGTTCATTGTTGCCTTGCTATTGTTTGAAGTTGTTTATGCTTGAATCCTCTCCCTCTGTGTGGAACAAACATTTGCTGTGATTGGTTAGAATAGAATTTGAAATCGACCGAGAGAGAACGAGATCGAGAGAGTTGTGAGGGTTTTTTCATTTCTGTTCTTGTTGTTCGATGGAGAGGTGAGCAAAGAAATCTAAGAGATACTGCGAGAGAGATTAGAGTGATCGAGAAAGGCAGAGAGCGACTCGTTTATTGTTGTTGTGTTAATGTGAGAAGCAGAGATGAGGCTGAGAGAGATAAGAGAGTTTTATTGTGGAAGAAGAGATAGAGAGTAACCGTGAGGAAGAGATAGGGTCAAGTTTGTTCCATTTTATATTTTAGCGTGTTTTTTTCCTTTGAGCGTGAAACTGGGAAACATTTGAGAGAGTTGACTGAGTGGCTAGATGGAGTAAGGGAGTCGGAATCCCCATGTTACACCTGGGGTTTTTTGGATCATTCTTGCATGGACACGACCATAAATCTATATTCTTAGGCACAACCAATAAGTAAAGAGTAATTTTAATTTTGTTTGTAATTAAATTCACGGGGTGGTTGAGATTACGAAGGAGAGAGAAAATTGTTAATTTTTTTTTAATTAATTAAAATTATGTGATTGATTGTGTGTAAAACAATTTCTTAGGTCCGTGAGCACCTAAGAATTTTCCGGTTTTTTGTTCACTTGGCCAAATGGGCCTTTGGTTTGGCCTGTATAGTTTTTTTTTCTCTCTTATGCAACCCCTTAGTTTTGCACCCCCTGTCACTCTTAAGCCCATTTTATTATTTACTTTACTATATCCTTTGTTTATTTTAAATCTTTTTTTAGTAGTTGTTTGATTTAGATTTTATAATATCCAAAATATATATATTAATATTATAATATTGTATAGTTTAATTTTATGATATAAAAAAACACAAAAAAAATGTTTTTAATATGTAGGTTTGTTAGATTTTACCTCTTTTATTAAAATACCAAAAATATTAGATTAATTTCTCGATCCAACGTCGAATTTCTTCTTTTCAATAAAACTTGGTCCAATGCCAAGTCGTTTAAAAAAAATCTCTTGATCCAACGTCGAGTTTCTTTATCACAAAAATATTTTTAACCATACCGAAAGATCGAGTGACAAGAAGTGTACACCTCTTGAATACCTCGATTCTTTTGGATTAAAACATTAAATAAAAAGTTTTCTTAATCAAATCAAAGTGATCAAGTGACAAGAAGTGAACACCTCTTGAATACCTTGATCTTTTGAATTAAAATACATTAATCAAATCAAGAGAACAAGTGACAAGAAGTGAACACCTCTTGAATACCTTGATCTTTTGAATCAAAACACATTAATTAAGCAAGGACAACAAGTGACAATGGGACTCGCTCCTGTTGAATACCTTGGGTAAAGACGCGCTAGGTGAACACCTATGCTCAATCCTTTGCTAAACGTCTGCAAATACCTTCTTTTACCAACGTGGATAACAAGTGACAATGGGGCTCTCCCCTGTTGAATACATTGGGTAAAGACACACTAGGTGAACACCTATGCTCAATCCTTTGCTAAATGTCCGTAAATACGTTAATTAACATGGACAACAAGTGACAATGGGGGCTCTCTTCTATTGAATACCTTGGGTAATGACGCGCTAGGTGAACACCTATGCTCAATCCTTTGCTAAACGTCCGTCAATACCCTCTCTTTACCAACATGGATAACAAGTGACAATTGGGCTCGCATCCTTTTGAATATCTTGGGTAAAGACGCGCTAGGTGAACACCTATGCTCAATCCTTTGCTAAATGTCCCTTTAAAAAACAACCTCAATTTCATTCAAACCTTTTTGCCTTATGGCTTTTTCATCTTAAAAATCTCCTTTTATAAACGAGACACTTATTCAATTTCAAAATGAGAACATACTTCCACATGTGAAGATCGAATATCTTCCACTCGAATGCGATGATGGCCAAAATCTCGTCTTACTCTTGATTTAGTCATCCATTCTTGTAGTGATTCCATATCCATGTGCGCCTAGTATTATTTCCATTTGAAAGCGATCGAGTACCTCTCGCTAAAATCAATTAACAACTTTTCGTGGTTCTTCGCTCGAACTACGATTGCTCTAACTTTCCCATTGCACGAGGGAATACGTAGGCACAAGACACAAACGTCTTGGCGAGCACAATAATAAAAAATCAAAATTTTGTTCCTTTCTCATAATAAGAACGCAAGCAAACATCACGCTAACACTCAAACACAAAACTAACTAAATGGGTCCCATCGAGTACGATGGAGGTGAGGGGTGCTAATACCTTCCCCTTGCTTAACCGACTCCTGAACCCAAATTTGGTTGCAATGACCATCTTATCCATTTTCTTTTCATCCGTGGGTTTTATTCGATATTTTCCCTTTCCTCTTGGAATAAATATAGATCGGTGGCGACTCTGTTGTATTTCAAGCGCGCGATTACGCTCGAGTATTTTTTTGCCGCTACAGTGAGCATTTTCAATATTAGAGGGTGAACAAACAACATCAACAGTGTGTTTCTTTAGAGTACTGTAGTCAAAATGCATCTGCATAGCCACAAAACTAATGGTAATTAGTAAGTCACAAAACATGGACCAAATCATAGACATAGAGAATAAAAGGATCATTCCTATATATTCAATATACTCGTAGAAGTAATACCTCATAGTAGAAGCACCCATATTTGAGCGATTACCTGCAAATCGTTTAGCAAATTTTGTCATCTCACAACAAATACCCAAATCTGAGAACATATATATGAAACATACATGTATATATCATAACCACACATCTCAAAAATAAAAACAACCTTTGCAAAGCCAATGTCATTCCTCTTGGTAGCTTCTCTAATGGCCTTTTGCATAACTTTTTCTTTTCTCTTAATATCTAAATTGAACCACAGAAACACAATCAACATAACCATAACATAAATAATTAGAATAAGAAATCAATTAGGGTTTAAATATTAAAAAATGGATTACTGTAAATTTAACGTTTAATGTTTCTTTGTAAATTTGATGTTTAATGTTTCAAAAGAACATCGGCGATATCACGTGTAATCAAATCTTCTACACTCTCTTCCATTCAATTCATGTTTGATGCATTTGTAATCCCTCTTTTCATATCTCCAAACTTCAAATCAATGGAAGAACAGTAGAACAAAAGAAAATCCACAGTCAAATATACACGAAGTGATTTGTGTTGGATTTGAGACTGATGGTTGCGATGATCAAAGAGAGAACTTCTGAGATGGCGGCGTCGTTATTAGGTGGTAGTCTTCTGAAATTAGTTGAATCGCTAGATAGATCTGTGGGTAGAAGAGAAAGAGAAAGTGTAAGGAAATGGTGTAAGAGTAGAAGAGATATGGTGTGAGAGTATAAGAGATATGTTATACGATGCATTTGAGATGGGAAATCGAACGGTTTATCTTGGAAAAAAATGAAATAATTAATAGCTGTACAGAATAATAATTATTAGACCGTATATAGATATTACAAAAAAATTATTTTTCAAAGATCATGCCATTACTTTGGTCCTATCAAAAAATATAAGAGTGATTAGCATTAAATTGATTTGGTACAACAACTTTAAGACAAAAATTACCTTCACAAATACAATTTTTGGTGTAAATAAAATAAAATACTTTAGAGATTTTTAGAGCATAGTGTTTTTTTCTTATACGGTAGATTAATACCACATAAAAATTAAAATGTATCACAAACCTTTATAGCAACAGTGCTCAGCCATGCTGAAGCCAATTAAAAGATAATCTACACTCTACTCCTTTTCCTTAAGCCAATGGATTTCGAATCCTTTGGACTGTTTTTTATGACTTATTAGCATATGTGGTTATGGTGTTATGTTTTTGATAGTCTTGGTGTTTCTACTCTTGCTGCTGGCCCAGTTCCTTTATGTCTTTGCAGGTGATCTGTTTTGCTACTTCAGAGCCTATGCTGTCAGCGATAGAGCGTGTCGATCATTTTAGCAATTAGAGGACAGACGTTGCCATGGTCACTTTAAGAGGTTGCCATCCCGTTAACTCCCAGCTTTGGCCGGCATGGCGGAGAACCGAGTACTGCAGAGTTGATGCACTGTGACTTTTCTTGCGAGGAGTTTTCAGCAGTTTGTGTGTCGTGCGAACAGACAGCCATATTCGGGTGCTGCAGAGGTGGTGATCTATGCTGGAAGCTTTTAATTTATCGGTCTTTACATCGGAATTCAGTAGCATATCAGTGGTGGCGTTATGTATTGGTGTACCTTCTTTCTTTATGTTGGTCTCTACTTCTCAATCTAGCTGCAGCAAGGTGCTTTAGTATGTATTAAGATTTTGGTGTTCTTTAAGTTTAGTATTGGAGCTGTCTTGAACAGGTTTAATTTTGTACTGTATCACCTGAACTCTAGCATTTCTTGTGCTATAATATATAATATACTTTTGCTTCTTAAAAAAAAAAAAAAACAACCTTAGAGTGTTTAATAAGTAATAACCACCTAACTAACTAGTGAAAGGTAAACGACTACTATAACTATATAGAGAAAAGTTATATGTACACTATAACTTACACTACACCGTATAAATATCAGTAAATATACCAATTTTATTTATTTTTAATAATTTATTCAACTTGGATTTATGTGCCAATACATTTTCCTTTGTTATCATGCTGGAAATATACCAATTTTATTTATTTTTAATAATTTATTCAACTTGGATTTATGTGCCAATACATTTTCCTTTGTTATCATGCTGGGTGTAAAATACAGTGTAGAAAAAATGGTGTATAAATAGCACACCTCAACTATATACTATGTAATATGTATCTAAGTGAATGATAAACAACTAACTACGTGTCTAACTTTTATTATTATTATTATTATTATTATTATTATTATTATTATTGTTATTATTATTATTATTATTTTTATTATGTAATAAAGAACTAAACTATTCCAAGATTCTAAGATAGTAAAGAAATTTATTCAAGAATAACCGTGTCCTTCATTATCAAGTCAATTTACATAAGTTCTTTTGAAGAGAAAATATTGTGTAAAAGAAGCATATTTGATTTCATTTCAATTTCATCATGCAGTTTCAAAGAGAAAACAAAATGTAATCAACCGTAAGTAGTTAACGATCCTTACAAGAAAAAGTTAAACTGTTGAAATCTTGATACATGAGCTTGTACAAAAAGAAAAAGGAGTAAAATGTGATATTATTCTAATGAACCTTGACGTTAATGACATTGTTCCTTTCTTGTTCCTTCATTTTGGGCACAATAACTTTGAGCACGCCGTTTTTCATCTCAGCTTTAATCTCATCAATCTTGTAAAGCTTTTCTGGTAAATCAATTCTGCTAGAGAATCGACGACCACTTTCCTCCTCTTCTTCACTTTCTTTAGCTCCTTCTTCACCTTTAATGGTAAGAGTGTTCTGTTCCACGGAGATCTTGACATCTTCTTTACCGAGACCAGGCATATCCAAACGGAGAAGCAGAGCATCCTCTGTCTCTCTCGCATTCCAACCGCGACGCGAAGCAGAAGAAAGGACTGGATTATCCGTCAGTAAATCCACCATGTTTAGGACTTGACTTAAGCTCCGTGGTGGAGAAAACGGATCGAACACATCTAAATTCAATCAATATAACCAAAGAAAGTTAGGTTACATTCTAGTGAATCAAATCAACAGAACAGAAGAGGGAGAGCGATAACAACTACCTGAGAGAAGAAGATCATCGCGGCGAGTGCGGGGGAAGGAGCGGCGATCAACATCAACTTTACGGTCATCATCGGAGTGTTGATCGTAGTGGCGCATGGCGTTGGTGTTGAAAGATCGGCAAGCGGAAGATGCGACGGGGCGAAGGAGAAGAGACCTTGAAAGAAGGGCGGAGGAGAAAAATCGCTTGAGTGCAAGAGAGGAAGCCATTGGGGTTACAATTGGGAGAGAAGATTGTTTAAGAGAGTAGAGAATGAATGCTGCAAATTCTGTTTGCGGTGGTTATATTTGAAGAAGAGAAAGGGAGGGAGTAGAAGGTTCTGGAAAAATGTCCAGAAGGTCCGAGAGCTGAGATATTCCGTTGTACTAGTAACTGTTTCTCGAAGGATCTAAATTACTTGCCTATTTTCAATTAGTGAGTATTTTATTTTATTTTCTTGTAATCAAATTAATTAACATTTTAATAACTATTTAGTAGTTCCGTTATTTTTTAATAATCTTATAGAGGTTTAAAGAAGACCTAAAGTTAGTTACACGTTCTAATTCAATATAAATCACAATTTTTTCCCACTAACTTCGTCGTAGTAGGCATGGCAACGGGGCGGGTCGGGGACGGTTTTTACCTCCCTCAAACCCAAACCCGAATCCCCAATCAATCCCCGTTACCCGCCCCAAACCCAAACGGGGATGGGGAATTAAAACCCAAACCCGATCTTAACGGGTTCGGGTTGGGTTCGGGTATCCCCGCCCCGCCACCAAGTATTTCGTAAAATCAATTTTTTTAATAAAAATATTTATTTTTTCAAAAATCAAATTACATTATAAATAACAAAATAAAACAATCTCAAAAAATTTCATTCATATATTTCAAATATTTAAAATAATAAATACAAATCAAATTATTAAAACATTAGCCACATATTTAATAATATAAATTATGAAATATAAATAATAATGTACATATTAAAATAAACGGGGCGGGTTCGGGGACGGGTTCGGGGTGGGTACTAGTGTCCCCATTACCCGACCCATCCCCATGTTTTCTAATCGGGGAAAACCCAAACCCGAACCCAAACCCAGTCAAAGCGGGTTTTCCCCGTCAACTTCGGGGCGGGTTCGGGTGGGTACCCGTGGGTCTGAGTTTTATTGCCATGTCTACGTCGTAGTAGTTGCAAGTATTCTTTCTTTCTTATTCTTATTGGATTATAGCATTAAAATACAAAGAGAATTTTTTAATTTATAATATAAGAAAAGAAAATATTTGAAAAACACATCTTTGTCCTCTCTTATGATTCTGCCACCTCAACAAAATAAGGATAATTTTGATCTAAAATTTACTTAAATCAACTATCTAGCAATACCACCATACCTCCTAAATTATTATTATTATTTTTTTAATTTACAAAGCACAAAGGTTAAAATGGTCTATTCATAATCAACTTATTTTTTCAACTTTTCCATCATTTCTTAAGTTGCGACATGTAATAAACCAATGGACAAATATATTTTCTTTTCACTAAAACCATCTTACACCACTCTCCCATTTCAACACACTTCCACTTTACTTAATAGTTTTTATCTCTCTTCACTAAAACCACTTCATTAAAATCATTGTGGTTTGAATTTCACAATGAATTTTTTTTTCATACATTAGAATTTCCATTTTTTCTTTATCTTACAAATTCTTTATTTATTTTTATATAAAATTATTCAATACAATTAAATTTAAATTATTAGTATTATTATTATTCATTTTACAATTAAATAATTTATTTTAAATTTATATTTATATTTAAATAGATTTTACACTATATAAAATCATTTTTATTTATTTACTATTATTAAAAATATTAATTAATATATTTTTAAAATTTAGACGAAATTTTTATATTCAATTATCAAAATTTCTCTTTTCTCACGAATCATTGTCAGTTAAATTTCTTTTTTTCTCACACCTATTTTATTTTAATTAACATTTGTCTTTATTTGAGAAACAAAATTTATATTTTTAAATGTCAAATTATTTTCTTTTTCTCACGGGCCACTATCAACAAAATATATATTTTATTTTAATAAACATTTACCTTTATTTAAAACACAATATTCTTATTTTCAAATGTCTAAATTTTTATTTTTCTTACGGGGCATTATCAGCAAAATATTTTTTTAATTAACAATTGCCTTTATTTGAGACACAAAATTTTTATTTTCAATTTGCAGCTATATATTTTATTTTAATAAACATTTACTTTTATTTAAAACACAAAATTCTTATTTTCAAATGTCAAAATTTTTATTTTTCTCACGGGGCATTATCAGCAAAATATCTTTTTTTAATTAACAATTGCCTTTATTTAAGACACAAAATTTTTATTTCAATTTGCAGCTAAATATACATAAACATAACTCTCAATTTACAATATATTTTACACTACTAAATAATTTTTACCCGTACGGACGCACAGGTATATTACTAGTTTTACAACTAATAATGTCACATTGTTTAATTCCAACTAAATAGTTATTGTTTTATGTTTTTGCTTGCTAGGTTTGAATCAATTGATGATGTCACATGGTTCAAATTCAATTTCTATTCCTCTTTTCTCTTTTTCCAATATCAGCTTTAATTCAAAATTTCCTTTTGCTTTTTAAATTCTTTCTCTTCTTCCTCTTCATTCTTTCTTTTGCTGCCTCTCTCTTCCTCTTATGCTTTTCTCTTTTTCTTTCTTCTCTGTTGCACTGCCTCACTCTTCCTCTTCTTGTTTCTTCTCTTTTCATTTTCTTCAACACTTACTACAAGGTTCTGCGAGGATTTACAAAGATCTACGAATCGAAGTTTTTGAAGTTAAATCTTGGGTTATGAAAGTATTGGATTTGTAGAGATTTAAGGCAATATAGAGCTTGTAGTGAGATATTGGATGAACAAAATGAATTCATTGATGCTTCTAAGGTTAAGATTATGCTTTATGATTTTATGGGTTCAGTTTATGCCTTTTGATTTTATGGGTTTTGTTTATGCCTTTTGATTTTACGGGTTTCGATGAAGAATCGTGTTTTTTGAATCTTGCATTTTCATTTTATGATTCAGTTTTTGCCTTTTGATGTTTAGGGTTCTGTTAATGCTTTTTGTTTCCACGGGTTTGGATTAGAGCTGTCAAAATGGGTTAGCCCATATGGGCCGACCCGCTAGGCCTGACAAATTATAGGGCTTGGGCCTTAAAATCAGAGCCCATATTTTCAGGGCCTTTTTGGCCCAGCCCTGAAAAGCCCGCTACCCATTAGGGCTAGCCCATATGAGCCGTGGGAAGCCCATTAGGCCCGCATATTTATAAATTTTACAAAAATATATTAATATTTATATTGTCTTACTTCAAAATAGTATATTGATTTTTCACAGTTCACTAAATTTTATCTTTATTTTATTCAATCTTTCTCTTTTAAATATTATACATTAATATAATCAACATTTTTTTATCGTATTATATTAGTTCCTCTCTTATAATAAATATTCAAGTATTATTTTATACAATTTATACATATATTGTATTTAGAAACACATTATAGTATTTATAAGAGATTATATATTACTTAAAAATGTATTTTGCTATGATACCAATTGTAACACCCTCACTAACAAACATACTAACACATCTTTAGGCCCAATTGATTTAATATTCTACATTCTATTATTATTAATATTATTCAACTATATAATATAACTGCATAAATACTAATAAATCCTAATTTCACCAAATAATTCATAATAAAGCAGATAAATAATTAAAAAAAAATAATGGGCATTACAGGGGTTATGCCAGAAATTCTGCGAGAACATCAGCCATATACTCTGCTTGGGGGAGATCTCAAATGGAGATATTTATGGAGAATCGGTCCTCATCCTTCGCTTACCTGATTTCAGGTCTATGTTTTTTCTTTAACGCGATTTAAAATTCATTATGCTTCCCAAAACGATACCGATACAGTTATCACGTGCTTTTGGATTTCTGTTTAAATTTGGGGTTTTGATTTTGCGGTTAGGGTTTTGTGATTATGGTTGATATGATGATTTTGTGGTTAGGGTCTTGGTTTTTCTTACCAAAACCATTTTTTTTATGTTATTTAGTTGGATTGATAGTGCGTGATATTGAAAGTGAGATTAGTCATAGAAAAAACTGATTCATCAAAGTAGTGGTTTGTTTCTTACACGAAAAGTCCTCCTGTAACCTTCAGGAACATGAAAAACCATTGTTTTAGGGTGATTACCCGTGGTCTTTGTTCATGACTAAAGGTTCAGTGAATAGTGTCCTCCATATTTTTCCCTTTAAGTTTATCGATTCTGCTGTGACAGCTTTTAATGAAATACTTGCTAAACTACAGGTTTGTTATTCTTAAATGTGTATAATAAGTGTTTTCAAATTTTGTATATATAAGTAAATGTTAAATCATGCGTTTGTATTGTATTAGGATGGGAGATCTATAAGTTTTCTTGGGATAGTTCCTCTACTGCTCATGGATGGACATGTGCAAACTATGATGCGTGAATTGGGATGCTGGCAGAATCTAAAAAACAATATTACAAGATATCACTGTGCTACATAGACTTTGGGTGCAAAGTCGATACTTTCTGTAGAGGGTATATCCTCGTGTCCTCTATTCTTGCTTTCAAAATATTCTTGTTCTTGCAGTTGACTTCAGTAAAATTGGCTTTGACTTCAGTTGTTCTATCTCATAACATAAAACCTGCTACTTCACAGGTTAGTGGTTCAAGGTTCAACAACTTGAAAAATGAGGCAGTTACGGCTAAAATGAAGCAAGTTTCTAGGTATTGATTTCACCATCCTTTGTTTCATCAATTTGTTGCTGTTTGTTGATTGAGTTTCTAGAAATGGTGATATTTATGGCTTTGAATCGTAACATGATAGAAAATAAAGGTTCATAATTGGTTATCTGTTTAAATTTAGGGTTTTCAATTTGTAATTAGGGTTTTTGTGGTTGATGTGATGATTTTGTGATAATCGCAATACTCATATGTTTGTTTTGATTTTAGACATTATGCTTCAGTGCATCAATTGGGAAGGGCAGGCAGGCTGCAACAAGGTTTGGTTTAATTTGATTTCAATGATTGTGTTTATAAATTTTATGTTTATATCGATTTTCTATATAATTAATATGTATGGTTAATGATATTTTGTGGTTTGTTTCAACTTACAATAAATTGCATCTGTCATTAAATTGCACCTTTCTACTTTCCAAAATATTGCACATTCCAATGTATAATCATTAGATATTGCAAATGTCATTAAATTGCACCTTTCCACTTTCCAAAATTCTAAAGCCTTTCAAACAACCATTATATATACATGATGGGAGTCAGTTAGTTTTTCCACTGTCCTCACACCGATCCGTACCAGATACATTACATACCAGATTCCACAAATTTGAACGACCAAGAACAAGTATAACCAAAATGGATTAGGAACAACAACCAACAATCAATCTATCTGTTAATCGCTATAAGGGTGCTGCAGGTTTGCAAATTGAAGGTCCTCATCATCAAAATGGCTATCCAGGTGTTCAAATTGAACGACCTCGAAATCAAAATGGAGATGCATTTGTTCAACCACGTGGTCAGCCAGCGGGAGTTGCTCAGCTCCTATATGGAGTCATAGTGGCTGCTCAAAGACGAAGAAACTGAAGGAGGATGAGAAGACGAACAACAAGGAGGGTAACCAAACATGCAGTCTTCAGTTCTTCGAATGAAGATGAAGCACCTTGGGATTGGTCCAACTTCATGTCAGCTACTGGATTTTGATTTGATGCTTAGGGTTTGGGGGATAGAAGAGATACCGTTTTAATTTTAATGGCCATAGTTTTTTCAATGATAAACTTCTTTTGTCTTTGGTATGGTTTCGAATGAATGAAATATCATATATCTTAAGTATAAATGATGCGAATGGAGCTTGCCCTTCTTTAACTGACCAACCATATGTTGTAATATAATTTATTTAAGATTGTTATTTTGTTGTAGATACATGATTCTCAACCGCTCTCTGTTGCAAGTTTGAAGTCTTTGGTGGACAAATAAAAAAGGAACAACACTTCACAAATCGGAGTTTCATAGAATCGGAAAGCATACATTCAGTTTCATTGTAAATATAAATTCCATTATATTTAAAAGGTATAGAATTTAATTTTTTTCCATTTTCCTTACTGTGATGCCACTGGTGAAGCAATGTGAAGAGGTTATGGTGCACTTTAAGGTGGATAACAAGTTGTTTGACACGAGTAAGAATGTGGAATTAACATATCAAGGGCAGTACAGTGATGTAGACATCTATATTGAGAGTTATGGGCTTATGGCTATCATGATACAAGTTTTCATTTGCTGTTTATGCATAACTTTTCCATACCATTTTTAACGAATAAGCTTTTCTTTCATCTGGTTCATGTTTGTTTTGAATGCATAAAGTTTTGATGATTAAGTTTATTAGCTATTTGTTTGATTGTGTTTTATCGTTACATATTATCGCTTCACTTATTTTGTTGTTACTGATCGGAGAAATAGCAAGTGTACTATTTTCACCGATATAGTTATAATGGGTTTACCCCAAGTATCGATCTCGAGGACTGCTTAGGAAATATAAGTTATTATAATGAGTCAATTAAACAAAAGAGCATAAGGGTGCTTTTGATTATCAATGAAATAAGTTGAAATAATACAAATAAGCTGAAATTAAAATTGAGCTTTTTATAATATGAGAAAAATGCCAAGGTAAGGTGTGTGATTTACTCTATAACTCCTCTGGATTAAGATCTCTTTAACAAGTTCATACAATTCAATTATTTATTCTTAAGGATGTTTTCCCTAAGTCCTTAGTGAAAACCTTTTGGTTATAATCCTATTACCTAAGTCCTTAGAGACATAGGAGAAAACCAAATCTTTGATTAATCAAGAATTTCTAAATAACCATACGGTATCCCTAGTCCTAGGTGATAACTATACGGTTCAATTGTATACAAACCTTAACAATCGTAGTCCTACAAATTGTTAACCATAGAAAAATCCTTATTGATCCGATAAAGACAGCATTAAAAACATTATACAATCGAATTGAATAATACAAACATTTGATTAACGAAATGCGAAATCCAGAGTTATTACAAATCAAATCAGGGACACCCCCTAGCATTGGGGGGTTTATCCTCTCATAATATTCAAGAAACACAAATCAAAGAGTTTAGACATTACAAAGATGAGTGGGAACTTTGATCTTCAATGGTGTCCACCGTTGAATCTCTCTGTCTCCGAAACCCTTGATGAAGCTATCTTCTCCTCTCTCTAGAATTCTATCGCATGATGTCAAAAAGTACCCTACTCCCCTTTCACAACTTTGTTTAAGTAGTTTCAGATTAGTCTCAGCACAAAGTCCAAAATTCCCTTAATGACCGGACAACTGGTAAAAGATCACAAAATGGAAGTTTTCTGCGTAACCATCTACACGGGCCGTGTAGATTCACACGGGTACCCGTGTAGATCTCCTGACTTAAGTGGTTGAAATTTCCTGCTCCAGACACATCAACACGGGCCGTGTTGATTTACACGGGCGGCCGTGTTGATTCACTGACTTGGCTCTTTTTGACTTCCTTCCTTAAGCCTTCAACATGGGCTGTGTTAACTTACACGGGTGCCCATGTTAACCTTCTGATTCTTCACAAACTCCCATCTTTTTGCCTTCCACCATCTCTATAGTCTGACTATTATTTCCTTGCTCACCGGCATCAATCTGATACACTAACAATACTACACGCAGGCATAAACCGGGTCTTTTGACAAAATCACTACCAAAATGCAATGAAATACTATGAATTACTAATTAAGATAAACTTAACTTAAAAGCAATAAAAACAACCAACTGTGTTACCGAATTGATGAATTTTTGCCGGATGAAAGACCGAAACTTACATAGAAATGATGACCGATCACAACCCCAAACTTATCTCATTGCTTGTCCTCAAGTGATGTATTGAGACTAATAGAGGTCACACACGGATTTATTCTTTCCACAACACAGCCTATGTCTTTTGCAACTCGCCCTCTTCCTGTCCGAACCGGCTTCTGGCTTCCCGAATCAAATCATCTACCACACTTTCACATCAGAGGACTATTTTACCTGCAAACTTTTTCACAATCTCACCAGATCCCTCGGGTTAAAGTGTTTGCACTCACAGTACAAGGTATGCAACATTTACTCTTAATTTTGAATGTGTTCTATCTTCACTACACAATTAGATTCCACACACTTATGAGGTCTTTTTGGTTGTAACGGGGTTTAGATATGGTAGGATAGACAAACAAATGTGTAATAAAGAGGATTAGGACACGACATTCATGTTGTTTCTTTTTTTTTTTATATGTCTCACTCGTAACTTGGGGTTTATTCAACTTTGACTCTTCTTTACTCGATGTTTCTATTATCATGTTCGAGTCTTTCGCGGCAAGTGCTTTTTTCTTCTTTTTTTTTATATAGGATATTTGCATCCTTCTCATTTTCTTTACTTTTCTTATTTCTTTTTCTGCACTTCCTTTTCTCATAGGCTTACCACCATAAACTTAGCTTTTTGGACACTTTATTACTTACATCAATCATGCCGAACGAGGGTAGGAGGTGAATGTTTACAGATTTAAACAAGGGTTTATTTCAAACAAAAAGGCTAAGGATCAACAGGGTTCACAAGGGATAAACATGATGCAAAGGATGGTTATAAAGGCTAAGGGTTAAACAAACAACGTGCCTCAGTGTGTGTTTTCATGTTGTGTTATGTCAATAGAACATACGCAAAATCAGAGTGAGCGAATGATACCTGACTGAAATCTCATGATGATATTTTGGTATTTGGCTTTTGTATCATTACCATGTTGGTTAAGTCCACAAGCTCTGCAGCCTCTCCGTGTCATGTGGTTTCTTCTCCGACTCGGGTATACCATGCAACCATTTCGGTCAAGTGTGACCAAATTGCGTCCAAGCTTTACTTTTCTCTTAAGATGGTTGTGTCAACTTCTGGGGTGTCTCATAAAATCAAGTATGGGGAGCATCTTTCATCCACTCACTATCAGCCCCAAATTCTTTCATTCAACAAATATTTTCAATCTGTAACACAATGGTAAACCAACAAAAATGAGAAATGATGTTAAACAAAATGAAAAGACAATAAAGACAATGCATGAAATAAAATGAACAGAAAAAATTAGCAAAAGAGAGAACCCCCCCACATCTAAACTAAAGATTGACCGCAATGTTTTAGCCCAAGTACAAAGGGGACTCACAACCTTTACTGCGGTGGAGGAGGCGGAGGGTCTTGAGGGAAGTGCAACATCAAACGCTGCATCATGGCTTGCATGTCATTGATAACCGTCCCTTGTCGAAACAGTTCCACCCCTTGTCTTGTTTGCTCCGTTCGGAAGTAACCCATCTCAGACTGAACCCACCCCCATTGGTCCTGGGACATAGAAGATGACCCCGCACCTTGTTGGGTTGATTCCTGTGGAGGTGGAACAAATGGCTCATCTTCCGGAATATCATCCTCCATATTAACATTCTCTGCAAAATTATGGTCATGAGGGGGACTATCCCCTAAAGGTATAGCATTAGTTGCATAAAGCCAATTTGCGACATTGCTCACACTAATCAGACCCGGAGCGGGTAGACAAAGTACAGGTTGATTCTTGACTAACACATAATAAAAATCCGGATGTACCTCAATCATTTGTTGATTGACAAGAGTGGTCATGTCAATCTTAGTCTTACCTGCTACTATAGGTTCTTCCATCAGAATAGCACTAAAACCCAAGTATTCGGCTATCTGAGTGATCATGCCACCCACCGAGATCTCACATGTACTTGCGTAACCAACTTGTTTCAAATGATTAGCGGCAAAGGCTGCTGCATTCACCGGCTCACTATGGACCATGCAGTACAAGAAAAAGAGTTCTCGCTTTGCTGCGACTCCGGTGCTATCTCCTCGGCCGAACGGGGTATAGGCAAGGCCCTTCTGGGCATACCTGAAACAAGGGTTATGAATACCCAAAGCTATGCCCAAACTTGGGCTATAACCCGGTTTACCTGTGATGGCCAACCAAAAATCTGCAGCTGCAAAGGTGTTAGGGGGGGGGGGGGGGGGGGCTCCCGGACCAGATGTCGGAAGTTTCAGAATTTCCTCAATTTCTTCCACCGTCACAGTGTAGTCCGTATCAAACATCCGGAAGGATAGATCACCAGAAAAAATCGTCTCAGTGCCATCCCACCTGTTTCTTTTGTCAAACTCAACAATGCTAAAAAACTTAAGTGTTATACGTTCATACGTCGGTGCTTCAATTTTCATAAATTTAACATCCCTAAATTATTGAACATGCGATGAATTTATTCTTTTAAACCTAACTTGTCTAAGGTTTCATCACACATGTATCTAGTAGGGATAAGTTTTCTCTTTACCATTACCTCATACCTCTTATGGTGCATTGGTTTTTCGATCAAGATGCCATGGGCATTAGGGATTCGTCGTGCTCGCTGCCGTGGCCTGAATGATTCGGCCGGTGCCTTGCCTTTGTCAACCCTCTTTGGTCCCATTTGGAGTACCTAGCAAAAAAAATAGTTGAAAATAACAAAGAACAAAAACGAAAATCTTGACCGTCAATGTGTAGGGAATAACAAGTAGAACACTTTTGGTGAAAGGTAGATGGGGTTTTGATGGATGGTGAGTGGTGGAGAAGAGAGTTTTGTGAGGTGGAGGCTATGGAGTTTTAGGTTTTCTTGAGAAAGAGAGAGGTTAGAGATGAAGAGAAAATCAGAAAAGTGGCTTTTTAGTGGTTGATGGAGATTTTATCACATGTGGGGTCCACCCCACTAATGAAGGAAAATTGAAAAAATTGTAGCGCAGGATCTACACGGCCCGTGTACATCAACACAGGTGGCCGTGTGCCCGTTCTGGTCTCGCATCAAAAACAACACTCAATCGCAACAATCAACACGGGCTATGTTGATCAGCACGGGCGCCCGTGTAGATGTTCTGCCTTGCCTCCAAACATCCAATTCACACATTTTTGTCTTGCATTCAACACGGACCGTGTTGATTTACACGGGTGCCCGTGTTGTTCATCTGTCTTTAGCATTAAAACTTCCCGTTTCCTTTTAAATGTCCTCCCTTCTTCCGTGGTATTGATGACTTCGCCTCTCTAAATCCGCCACCGCTGCCTGCAAAAAGAACTTAACAAAACAAAGAAACAAAAAGTTAAAATACAATACGTGGGTTGCCTCCCACGAAGCGCTTCGTTTAACATCGTCTAGCTCGACGATCATCCTTCTCAATTGCTGAGACAAATCTGATCAATCAACCCCAGTTCTTGGCCCGTGTAATAGGGTTTCAGTCTTTGTCCATTAACTTTGAAAATATCCCCATTTGTTGGATTTATAATGTTTATCGCCCCATGCGGAGATACCTTATGCACAACAAACGGACTAGACCACCTTGACTTTAATTTCCCAGGAAACAGCTTCAACCTAGAATTGAACAATAGAACTTGTTGACCTTCCCAAAAGTCTTTTTTTTGTATCCTTTGATCATGCCATCTCCGCGTTTGCTCTTTGTATACCTTGGCATTCTCGTAAGCTTAATGGCGGAATTCTTCGAGCTCGTGGAGTTGAAGAATTCGAGATTCGTCGGCTTTTATTAGATCATAGTTTAAAAATTTGGTCGCCCAAAAAGCTTTGTGTTCGAGTTCAAGAGGAAGATGGCCAGCTTTACCATAGACTAATCGGTAGGGAGACATACCGATTGGGGTTTTGAACGCGGTTCGGTATGCCCATAGTGCATCATCCAATTTAACTAACCAATCTTTTCTTGAAGCATTCACTGTCTTCTCCAGGATCTGTTTTATTTGTCTATTCGACACTTCAACCTGCCCACTCGTTTGAGGATGATATGGAGTGGCAATCTTGTGCTTCAGATTGTATTTCTTCAACAGATTCTCCATCAACTTGTTCAAGAAGTGGGTGCCTTCATCGCTTATGAGTGCTCTTGGTACCCCAAATCTTGAGAAAATGTTGCTCTTGAGGAAATTTACTACTACCCTAGCATCATTTGTAGGTAGAGCTACTGCTTCCACCCACTTCGAGACGTAGTCAACAACTACAAGGATGTATTTCTTTCCAAATGATGGTGGGAATGGTCCCATGAAATCAATGCCCCATACATAAAAAAATTCAACTTCAAGTATACCCTTCTGAGGCATCTGATTTCTCTTGGAGATATTGCCCGTTCTTTGACACCTGTCGCATTCTTTCACAATGCCTTGAGCATCTTTGAATAAAGTAGGCCAGTATAATCCGGATTGTAGGACTTTTGCTGCAGTTCTATCACCACTGAAATGTCCTCCATAATCGGAGTCATGACATGCTTTTAGTACGTCCCTTTGTTCTTCCTCTGGCACACATCTTCTAACCAATCCATCTATTCCCTTATTGTACAAGAATGGATCATCCCAGCAGTAAAATCTGCAATCATGCAAAAACATTTTCTTTCGGTTATAATCAAAATTGTCAGGGATGATACCACCTACCAGATAGTTCGCATAATCGGCGAACCAAGGTACACCAATAACAGCGAGGATTTGTTCATCGGCGAACTCATCCTTTATTGGACGTGTTTCTTCAGTTTCCTCGATCGGTGACATTCGAGAAAGATGATCAGCTACAGTGTTTTCACACCCTTTCTTGTCACGAATTTCAACATCAAACTTCTGAAGGAGTAAAATCCATCTCAGAAGTCTTGGCTTAGAGTCCTATTTAGCAAAAAGATACTTCAAAGCAGCATGGTCAGTATAAACAATGACTCTGGAACCCAATAGATATTGCCTGAATTTGTCAAAGGCATAGACAACGGCTAACAACTCTTTTTCGGTGGTAGCATAGTTCACCTGCGCAGGGTTCAAGACGTGACTAGCATAGTAGATAACATGCAATAATTTTTCTCTACGCTGTCCTAGAACTGCCTCGATTGCAATATCAGTAGCATCACACATGATCTCAAAAGGTAGAGACCAATCTAGGGCCACAACAATTGGTGCCGATACTAATTTTTTCTTGATTGTTTCAAATTCCACGACACACTCACTATCAAAGACAAAAGCCTTATCCTTAACCAGGAGAGTAGTTAAAGGTTTTTCTATCTTAGAAAAGTCTCTTATGAACCTGCGGTAGAAACCCGCGTGCCCTAAGAAACTTCGAATACCTTTTTCATTCATCGGTGGAGGTAGCTTTGCTATGACTTCAATCTTTGCTTGGTCCACTTCTATTCCTTTGTGAGAAATTTTGTGGCTCAGCACTATACCTTCACGCACCATGAAGTGGCATTTCTCCCAATTAAGGATCAAGTTGTTATGCTGGCATCTTTCTAACACAAGAGCAAGGTTAGTTAAACAATTATCAAAAGACTTACCAAAAACCGAGAAATCGTCCATGAACACCTCCATATGCTTTTCAAGCATATCATCAAAGATAGCTTGCATGCATCTTTGAAAAGTAGCAGGCGAATTACATAGTCCGAATGGCATCCTTTTGTAGGCAAAAATACCAAACAGGAAAGTAAAAGTTGTCTTCTGTTGGTCTTCTGGTGCACCGCTATCTGATTATACCCCGAATACCCATTGAGGAAACAATAGTAGTCATGACCAACTAACCTCTCCAGCATTTGATCAATGAAAGGTAGTGGGAAATGATCCTTCCTTGTTGCCAAATTTAACCTCCTGTAATCTATGCAAACTCTCCATCCTGTGACCGTCCTTGTAGGGATTAACTCATTTTTTCATTCTTTATCACCGTAGTTCCTCCCTTCTTTGGTACAACATGAACATGACTCACCCAAGCACTATCTGATATAGGATAGATCATCCCTGCATCTAACAGTTTTACCACTTCCTTTCTGACAACTTCTTTCATCGTAGCATTTAATCGCCTTTGAGGTTGTACTACTGGTTTTTGATCATCTTCCATGAGAATTTTGTGCATGCAAAGTGTAGGACTAATCCCTTTTAAATCTTCAATTTACCATCCCATGGCACTTTTATGCTTTTTCAAGACTTCAACCAGCTTGTTCTTTTGGAAAATTTCAAGGTGGGAACTTATGATAGCCGGACATCTACTTTCGGTGTCTAGGAAAAAATATTTGAGATAATCCGGTAGTTGTTTCAATTCAGCCCCCTTCTTTGGTTCATCTTTATTTCCCTCCACTAACGGTTGCCTTAGCTCTTCCCATCGGTTGTGGCGAGAATTTTTGACAAATGATGTTGTTTCCATCATGGCTAAAACTTCACTATCTTTTTCATCAAAAGATTGATAAACTCAAAACTCTTTCCAAAGGTAACCTTTGTGTTATCAAGGAATTTTCTTCATCACAAATTTGATCAATTACCTCAATATGTTGACTTGTGGAAATGTCATCTTTGTGCTTCATGGTGTTTCGCATATCAATATTTAGCTCTTCATCATAAACTTTCAAAGTCATCGTACCTTCTTCTATATCGATCAAGCATCTCCCCGTCTCTAAAAATGGTCTTCCCAAAATGATTGGTATCTCTTCATCTTCAGGCATCTCTAGAATGACAAAATCTACCGGGAAGACGAACTTGTCAATCTTCACTAGCACATCTTCTACTACCCCATAGGGTCTTTTCACCGATTGGTCAGCAAATTGAAGTGTCATTCTTGTATCTTGCACTTTACCTATTCCCAGTCTCTTGTAAATGGATAATGGCATAGGACTTACACTTGCTCCCAAATTGATAAGGGCTTTCTTGAAAGACCTATCCCCGATGGTACATGGAATAGTCACCGAACCTCGATCTTTCTTTTTAACCGGGATCTTCATGCCCTGCAAAATAGCACTACAAGTTTCAGTTAGAATAATCGGGTCATTCTCTATGGTCCGCTTCTTTGAAATGATGTCTTTCATGAACTTCGCATAGGTAGGCATTTGCTCAAGTGCCTCCAAGAAAGGAATGTTCAGCTCAAGTTTCTTGAACATCTCCAAGAACTTCTCAAAGTTTTTCTCATGTTGTCCCTTCTTCTTATTTCTTGTGGGGAAAGGGAGTTTGACTGCCGGTTTTGGTGCAATTACTTTTTCTTTTACCACACTTTTGTCACAAGTAACCTCTTCACTTGCAACCTCATTTTCTTTAATCTCTAGATCAACTTCAATCACCAGCTCTTCTTCTTCAGAATTCTTCTTGGGTATTTCTTTCAACTTATTGCTTCTTGTTGTCACAGTGTTCATATGATTATTATCTCTAGGATTAGTAACCGTAGCACTTGGTAGAGCGCCCTATGGTTGAGAGTTTGTCATTTGTTGCGCAATCTGACTCTGAATTTCCAGATATTTGATTGAAGCTCCGGTGTTCCTCAGATTGTTTCTAGTTTCTTCCTGGAATTGAGAGTTTTGAGCTACCATTTTTTCAATAGCGATCTCCCAATCTGCTTTCCTCGGTACCTGTTGTTGAAACTGTTGTTGACCTTGAGTTTAGAACTGTTGTGGATGATGTTGAAATTGTTGCTGGTATGGTGGTTGTTGTGGAGGCCTGTATTGTTGTGGCTGAGCTTGAGGTTGATAATGGTTGGGTCCTTGCTTTTGAATATTGCCTTGTTGGTCTTTCCATGCGAAATTAGGATGATTTTTCCATCCTGGATTATATGTGTTGGCGTACGGATTGTTCTGCCTCAACATATGAATCTGTTCCACCTGTTCCTGCGTTTCCACACAATGCATAGAAAAATGTGGCCCGCCATATATTTCACACATAACTGATGTGACTGGCTCAACCTGTGCTATTTTCTGCTCTCCAATATTCATCTTCTTTAGTCTTCTTTCTACCTCAGCCGCAATCTGGTCTTCCATTTTAACAACCTGATCTGCAAGCTTTAAATCAATTTTTCCTTCTGGTTGGTTCATTGTGCGATCATACAACTCAATATGCTCATTAGCGGCAATTGCTTCTGTAACACCCTTCTAAACCCCGCGGCAATTTAAATAAATATATCAGAGTAAAAACATAAACACAAGGGTGCCACAATTATTTAAAATAAATAAACCAACCATGGTCAAGTCACGCTTCATTAGGAAACGATTTACCAAAAACACAATCATGTTTATCACAACGGAATAAGAAACATCATCGATATAGAACTAAATGGAAATATAATCCAACACCAAATAAAATAGAGTAATCTCATAAAACTCTATAACTATCGTCCCCCAGTGTTACAAGATCAGAGCATGACCGACACGACCTAACATAAACGGATAAACTCTACAAGTCATCCTCACCGAGCACTAATGCCGCTACTCCTCAATCTGAAAATGACAACAATGTAAGGGTGAGTCTCATTCTCAATTAGTAAATATTATGCAATTTATAAGCAATAAGCATCATAATATACCGTTCACCCAATTATACATATTCAGATTCACATCTATTATTCATCACTTCACACAATAATAGATTACAACACAAAACACAGAAATCCATACAATCATGTTATGACAAAATGCATATGACACAACTGACACTATGCATGTGGTACCAAAATTTGTGAATCACATTCACAGGACTTCTCTCTATGATACTACCCTTCAAATCGCTCACACCCCACATGGGCACACGACTAACCTCATCGCTCACACCCTCATGGGCACACGATGACTGCTTACTAATCTCCACACAATGGGAATTAGCCACTAACGATCCACTCATCAACGGGATCCATCATCAAATGCATATGAATGAATGAAACACACATAACATACTTAGAAACATCACCGAATCACGATGAACAACTCATCTCAACATTACATCACCGAATAAGTATGTACATGTTTTCAATATCATTCAAATATCCATGCATTCATCACAATCATAATAATAGTCACAGCCAATTCATCATCACATCAAATACATTGTCACACCCATCTCATATGCACACAATGTTCAATTCTCATCAAGTAATTAAATCAAGTTTTAAAGAAATAAAGTCGGCCACTGCTCATATTCATCGTTCATCATATAAAACATTCAATTACTTTCACAATGCCCAAAACGGCACTAAGAAAGGATTCACGGATCAAAAGATACGCTATTTTAAGTTTTAGAAAAATTCTCGTTCAGCAAGGTTCGCTCAGCGATGCAAGACAGAAGCGAATTCCTTCTGACCTCCGCTCAGCGGACCTCTAGCGACGTTAGACAGAAGCTAACCAGGTAGGGTCCTCCGCTCAGCGGACCTGCGATTTTACCAATTCTCAGGTCTGCGACAGACCTGCGATTTCACACCCTTTTCACCCAAAAACGATTCCAGACATCATATACAAGCATACAAACATCATATATTCAATCATACACCACAAAACATCATTTAAACGTATTATTAACCAAATAGTTCACACAATTATCATCAATTCAATCCAAATTATAACACCCTAACCTAACAATCCCAATGTCTAATTGAACCAAACCATACATCAATCTACCTATTACCTAAGACCACATAAGAGATACTAAAAGGAAGAGTCCCCCTTACCTTAGGTTTGATCTTCGGTCTTCCCCTTTCCAAAGCTCTTTAGTTATTTTCACGTTCTTTATCTTCTCCCAATTGCTGTAACCCTCCTCTTCCACAATTTCCTTCTATTTTATGAGAAATAGAATAACTTTGTTTAATGGGCCTAACAAGTTAACACCTCCCTTTCTCACTAACCACAACACAACCCAATAATTATTTTCCAATATTTCTCAATATTCCTCATAAAATCACTTATTCCAATTAAATAATTTTCCTACTTAAATTAAATAATTAGAAATAATTTTCGGGGTGTTACAACTCTCCCCCACTAAAAGAGTTTTCGCCCTCGAAAACATACCTCAAGTGAAGAGTTCCGGATAAGAGTCCTTCATCCGACTCTCCCGTTCCCAGTTAACACTTTCTTAGTCGAACCTCAAAATTCATCTGACATAACCAACATAAGCACGTCTCTTGCATTCAATCTCAGCTCTTACGTCGCATTTGACCATCCCAAGGTATACCACTCGCTATATCTCCAAAGGTTAACGGTAATGAAACATCGAGGTGCGATCCATACAATATGCTCAATAACTGAATAATACAATTACACAATCCATGGTATGATCACAACTGATCAACACTGCAGCAATGGATTCCATCTACCCACGTACCAACCTTAGACACACTCTTCCATTTGAGAGATAAAGTAATACTTAAACTTTTGACCGACCGCTTCCTTCAAGAAACTCAATAATCATATTCCTATACCATTGAATTTCAATTATCTGACTCCTCTCAAGTCACACTAGCAATTACCCAACACATTTACATTCCGCTTTTGTTGCACTATTCTGATTACTCGTTACAACCATCATTACCAATTAGATTCTCGAGTTTTACCCAAACATGGCTCTCTTTACTCATTCGTTTAAGAATCATTCTTTACCATCCATGGTACTAATTTACCACTCAGCAATGCTTGCTCGCATCCAAAAACAAATCCTTGATTTACTTTCTCCATTTAAACATCCTAACCATCAGAACGAGTACACACAAGTAATCATAATCACACTCATCAGCCTCAATATACCATTGCTTACAAAATAGCTCGAACTGAGTCTCGCCCTTCTCTAAGGATTGAATCAACTTTGTCCTTCATAGAGTATAATTCCCTATTACATCTGGAATCTACAATAACACCTTACAACAACATAAGATTATTATAGCATCATATAGTATCAACTCATCATCTTAACTTCGCCGAATACATACTCGTTAACTACGTACAACCATAATAACATATTCATCATTTCGACAATTATTCAAAAGGGTTCTAATCCTTCGGCACGACATCCTTACATCCATGAGATTCTAAATCCAACATATAGATCAACACATATTCTCTACGTAGGCTTCCGACATATTAATTCCTCACTGCCCACGAGTAGTACTCATAACACCACTCTACATCACACTTTCGCTGTGCGACTTCGATTACCCGTCTTAAGTCACCGTCCTATATGTTGCACCCTTTCATATTCACTTCTTCATATGATCACACAACATGGTGAGTGATTATTCTCACGGCTTAGCATTCACCACATCTTATACCATTAAGGTAACAACAATTTCATCCCATCCATATGATTTCGTCTACTATCAACAAGAGATTAAGGGTGATCAAGTCCTCAATTTGTCAATAGATAGCCGACAACCATATTTAAGCATAAACTGTCGTTACTAAATAATAGTGTCCTTTCTGAGTTTGCACTTAACTCATTAACACCGTCAAAGTCCAATAATCCGTTGCGGTATCTTCTTCTAGAATATTCTTTCAAAGCTCCAAAAACATCAGGAACACAAACCCGATCACCAAACCACATTATACTATGCTCGTCGATTCTGAATTCACCACCTTTACCTCTGTAATTAAAGTCATCTTATCGATCAACTCAACATCAGTTGTCTGACCTCCTCTAATCTCGTCAAGAATATCACTAGTCAGCTTTAGCATACGCAATCTAACACTATTAGGAATACCTTTGCATACCAACTCAAATCTCAGAATTGTTCAATCAAATCCAATTCTCGCACCATTAGCACAACATTTTCCTTACCAGGATGGTAATTCAAACCAAAATCATAATCCTTAAAAAATATACTCTAACCATCTCGGCTGCCTCATATTAAGCCCTTTCTGATCAAAGAGGTACTTCAGACACTTATGATCATTAAACACTTTGAATCTCGAACCAAAAAAATAATGTCACCGCAACTTCAAAATAAAACCACGGCTTCCAACTCTAAATCATGAGTCGGATAATTCTTTTCATGCACTTTGAGTTGTCTCGACGCATAAGCTACTACTTGCTGACTTTGCATCAATACACCACTCAAACCCATCAGTGACGCATCACAAATACGACTTCAACCATTCTAAAGTTTAATTCACCTTTACTACTAAGATCCATCGGCACTCAAATCATCTTTATTACCGAACATCTCCCCCACTTATTCATCACAACATGTTCTACTCAACTTCGTTTAAAGCAATCGCGGTAGTAGGCATCCCTATCCAACAATTTCACGCTTCCTTAACCGACCTCAGATTCTCTCCTCATATGATCACTCTACTGTATTTATAACTCTCTCATACGATAGAACATAATTTCTCCTCCTTGTAGGTTCAAACGGCTCATCAATTCGACACTCGCAACTCAAGATATGAATTTTCCAACATTGTCCGAAATGCAACATCGACATCATGCAGAGACACTCTATACAATATCTCAAAAACTTCTCGAATAACACATTCAATTCCTAAAATTGCTTCTCAACTGTAATACGGTGAACTGAATTTTTATTTATTTCGCAAACAATGTTGCGGTGAGCAAGAGTCGCCACCGAATTTTATTTTATCCAATTTAGGAAATGCATAAAAGAACAGGAAAGACCTTCTTTGAAAAGATATTGAGTTCGGGGGGTAGGTTATAAAAAGGGAAGGTGTAAGCCTTTTCATCCGCAGTTATCTACGGGCTCTTAGTTGCTTAACTCACTTTGTTTGAAATTCTTGAAAAATGTCGTGTGTGTTTAGAAAAACAATTTGATTTTGAAAATGTCTGAAAAGACAGATGTTAGAAAGCATGGTGTGAAAAGCATTTGTTGATTTGTTGTGAGCAAGCACTTAAGAGTTCCTACCCTAAATTCGTAAGGTCTTTCCTATTCTAAAGACTTTTCTTGGGCGATAGTACTATCCATACCATTTGATGGTAGGTAGTCCTATACATTGGATGTGCGGGTCATCGAAGGGTCGTCGAATCTTCATAGAGACTATCCATACCATAAAGAGGGTAGGAAGTCCTATGAGATGTGAATAGTCATAAAGGCAACATGTAGGGATACCTTAGCGTTCGAAGGGACTTATCACCATTTAATCGAGGAACAAGATCATTTATACCGAAAGGCGACATCGAAGGGACTATGATCTTTAAATCGAAGGGACGTGGTGATTTTGAATCGAAGGCAACATAGGCTAAGGCATCCCTACACTTCGAGGGACGTGACTATTATTTTCCGAAAGGCAACTGAGAGGGGAAACCCTAAAGGTGAGTGCGTGCAAAGTGTGTTGTATTCGGTGATTTATCTGGAAGTTAGGTTTGCTAGCGATTGATTAATTATCTTGCCATACAATCCTATTAGCCATGCATCTAAACAGATATAAGAGTGCGGAAAGTAAAGGCAGAAAAAATAAATCCTATGCTATTACAAAAAAAACCTCTTGCATCCTATACATCAATTTCTAGAAATTTAAATAGAAGAAAATTAAATAAACCAATAATCAATCACGCGACATTCAAAGGAGTTTAGAGATGAGAAGAGAATCGAGAAAGAAATTAGGGTTAAAAATGTGAAAACCTAAACTTAAAAGTCTAAATCGATTTTAGTTAATTAAATCCTAATACTAAATTAATTAAATGATTAAATGTTCTCTAACTAATTAAAATCCTGATTAAATAAATTGAAATCCTAATTATACTAAATTAAACTAGTTGATAAAAAAAGTTAGTTAAGCCTAATTTTAATTCTAATCCTAGTTGATTTTATTTTTAAAGAAAAACAATTAAAATAGATTAGTAAAAACCAAACTAAAATAAAATTAAAAAAAGAATCAGAACCAATGGGCCAGGGGTGGTATGTTGAGAAGCAGTGTGCTGGGTCAGAAATTGGACTAAGCCCAATAAAGAGGAGTCCAAGGGTGCGCCTGATTCAGTGTAGCGGTCTTGAGAACCCACGGTATGGACATGCATTATGAGCCTTCAGATCTAGCTTTGGGGCAAATCTAGTGGTTAATCTTTAGCATGTATGATAGGTGTGCATGGGCGTTGCAACATGGAACCTGTAAAAAAACACATAAAACAAGTAATAAAACAAGCGTGGGATGCTAGGAATCGATCCCACTCCCTCCCGGTTATCAATGCGTGTGCCTGCCATTTGAACTGTTTTGCTTTGCTGCAATTGAACCTCACAACAAAAATTAAATAAATTAACAAAACTCAATGGGGGAATTTCAACGTGAGTCAAACTGGTACCACACGTTTCACGTAGCAGCCAATCACGTCATCCCATAATGCCAACGCTGCAGTCAAATGGGTCAATATTACTATTCATCATCTCTTTCCTCCCGCCTGCGGATTCACTTGCGGAATCACCTAGGACTTTACCTGCGGATTTTGCTGCTTCCTTCATAATCAAACCTGCAACCATGGAATATGAACAAAGGCAATCCCAACAAGAATGGAGGACACCCAGATTATATAAACAGACCCCCTGAATCCAAATCCATCATTATTTTTGGCTAAAAACTCTTGCATATTGAAATTCGAAGGAAAAAAGTTTGGAGCCCTAACCATGGTAACTCATGGTTCCTGTGCGTACACTCATGAAAATGGTTCTAAACATCCACAAAAATCAATATGAACATGAATCCATGCACTAAGATCATTCATACAGTATAAAACGAAGGTTTGAGATTTGAAATTTTTACCAAGCGATGCTGTCGCCCTCGGTTTTTTCTATCTCTCGTGAGAGATATACGAACTGACTCTTCTTTTGTTTTTGAGTTTTGAAAATCAGAGAGTCGCCACCGACTTTTATTTTATCCAATTAAGGAAAGGTTTATAAAAGAAACAGAAAAAGACCTTTAAGAGATTTTGGGTTCGGGGGTAGGTTATACAAAGGGAAGGTATTAGCACCCCTTTGTATCCATGGTTATCCATGGGCTCTTAATTGCTTAGCTCACTTGTTTGAATCATTTGTCTTGCCTTGAAATGCTTGTATGTGGTTTTAAAATTCATTTTGTGAATTGATTTTGTAATGATCCTTGTGCGGATGTATACAAAGTTTTTTTTATCTTTCGAAAGATGTTTTGAAAAAAGAGCTTTAACTTCGTAATGATCCTTGTTTGGATATATACCAAGTATTGTCTTTTTTTGAAAGTTTTATTTTGAAAAACAATGATATATGAGACATTTGTTTGTTTTGATTTGAGCAAGCAATTAGGAGATCTACCCTAAGTTTATAAGGTCCTTTCCTATTTCTTTTAGAAAATTCTCCTTTACCGGATGTAAACAAAAGTTTGAATTTGTATTTGAAACAGTAGAATTTGATTTTGAAAAGAGTAACAGAGGGATTACCCTAAGAGGTGCAAGTGTGATTGTGTTTTGATTCAGATATTTTTGTCTTTGAAGTTAGTGATCTAACGCTTCAGTTTTTATCTTTGACATACACGCAGTTTTATATGTACAGAATTTAAAGTGCAGGAATGTAAAATGCGGAAAGTAAATCTACGCTATTACATCGATTGTGCGGGAAATGTAAACTACGCTATTTACATGATTTTGACAGCCTATACCCCTTATCTAGGAATTTAAATTGCAATAAGATAAAGGAAAGTGTTTTTTTGATTTTTTGCATGGTTGATTTTAATTAGAATTAATGCATAATTAATTTAATTAAAATGAGATAAAGGTAGAAATAAAATTTAAACCTAAAAATTAAGTCTAAAATATGTTCATATTGTTTGTTAATTAGTTTTAAAATAAAACTAATTTTTTTGGATTTTTTGAAGTTGTTTTGGAAATTTATTAAGCTAATTAACATATAATTATATAAACAATTATACAAATAATTAAAACTTAAAGAGAAAAATATTCTAAATATGTACAAAATTAGTCTATAATATATAAACATAATTTAAATAAAAAGAAAATATTTTTCTGATTTTTTTTGATGGGTTGAAATAATTAAAAAGCAAATATATAAATATATACTAATTAATTAAACAAAATATTTTAATTATTAAGAAAAATAAAATATTTTTGTGACTAAAATTAATAGATTATTTTATAAACCTAAAAATATTTTTATTATATTTTTTTGATTTTTAAAACTATTTTAAATTAATTTTAGAAGTTAAATCAAATAAAATAAAAAATATTTAAATCTGTGATCCTGTGTGGTAGAGGACTGAGTGTCCATGGTGTGGTTGTGTGTTTTGGTGCGTTGGATGTATTGTCAGATTAATCCAGTGGCTTAGATTAGAGATCACATGATGCACATGGATAGAGAGCATCATAGGATCATTCAACTTTTCAAAGTTCAATGTGGGACCCACTCTGGTTGACCAGCGAATGAGAGGCGTGAGATGTGCCATGCGTGCAGGTCAAGATTTCAACCTTACTATTCATCATCTTCTTCCTTTTACCTGCGGATTTTGCTGCAGATTTACCTGCGGATTTTCCTGCGGATTTTTCCTTCAAATCTTCAATCTTTTGAACGACCTACAAAATGAAAATAAAAACATGCAAGGGCCACCCAGATCACTTAATTTGACCCTTCTAAACATGATAGCGGTGTTAGTTTTGTCATTTGGAGCTTGCATCATGGAGAACGAAAGCTTCACATGTTTAAAGCTCAAAAATGGTGGAGCTTCAAAACCACGTTAAAGCTTGTATGTAATCACTCAAATCTACTCTATATCATGCAATGAGTCCATTCAAGTGGTTAGTTTTCATTATAACCAAGCATGCATAATAAAACGAAAGTTACATATGTATGTTCATGGAAAACATTATGCATGAGTTATGACTCTCATGGGACCATATTAAGAGTTTATTCTTACTCTATACCACTTTAGAAGATGATTGAAAGTGTTTGTTTGTATTGATAATGGTTGGAAAGCATAAAACGAAAATTACAAAGTTTTGGTGTTTTTTGAGAATTTTATGAATCTCTTTGCTATTCTCTTGCTATATTTTCGTGTCTCTATTTGTTGATGAAGCATACTACTTCATTTATAAGCAAAGAGGTGCTTAAAATTGAAGCTAAGAAGCATTGATTGCTTTGTTGAACTTTTGATTTTTTTATATTAAAAATCTTTGAATTTTTTACCATGGCTTGCTCTTCTTGGTCTCTCTTGCTCTAGGCCTGCTTTGTACTTCCCTTTGTTGCAGAAAATAAGCTATCTTGATGACTCAAACAAGAGACAAAGCATTGGATAATGATCTTGCACCATTTCTTTTTCAATTTAACTTTAAATGTAATAAAATTAAACCAAAAAAGAAATAAAAATGTTATGGGCCTTAGGTTGGTCGTGGGAGGCCCTTAACATTGTTAGAATCATGTTTGGATCATGAAAACTTGGCCCCTTTTGGAAAAAAACATTTTTGATCAATGTTGTTTTCATGCATTTTCCCAAAATATAGCCAACTTCAACAAGGCATAAATCCCTCAATTTTTATCATATGAAGGAGTTCGTGTACTTTTTAGAAACCTCAAGATGTCCTCTACAAGCCACTTTGGAAACTTTTTTTCATTTGGAGAAGTTATCTTGATGTTATGGCCTTTGACAAAAAACCACTTTTTGTTGACTTTGAAAATGACCTGTAATGTCTGAGCTCATATTTTTCAAATGGTGAATCCAATGACCATGGGTTCAATTGCATTTGAAAGATAATTGAATTTCCTTCAAAAAACGCTTTGGTTGGAATTTTTTGAATGAACGAGGAGAGAGTTATGGCCGGTCAAAGTTCAGTTGACTTTTTAGGAGAAAACCCTAATTTTGAAACTTAGGGTTTTGTTGATTTTTGATCTTTCCTTGATGAATTATGATCAACCAATGATCTAATGATGAATCTTTTGACAAAATATGGATGTTGACAAAAAATTTCATTTTTGACTGTCTGTTGACTTTTCGGTCAAACTGGTCGTCTGTTGACTGTTTGAGCTGCTGACTGTGCATCTGAGCGAATTGAAGTTTGAAAATTTGTATGGTGGTACTTTGAGATATATGGAGGTCCATGAAATCCATTTGAGGTCTCAAAAAAACTTGTTCTCCTGAAAAAAAAAAACAAAAACCCTAGTTAGGGACTGTTTGTGTAGGAGACAGTTAAGCGTACCTGATTTTTGTGCAGTGCTGAGTCTCTGCTGATCATGTGATGTTCAGAAGACTTCTAGAACAAAAATCTTGGAATTTTGAAATGCAAAAGATTGATTTGATTGATGGTATAAAACACGGAGAATTGCACTGTCAGCGGGTTTGACTGACAACTGGCTGTTCGGGCATTAACGTAACAGTTAAAGTGAAAATTCAACAGTTAAAGTTAATTTTTCTTTTTGTTTTTTTGTTGTGTTAATGGTGAAAATTTATTTACATGAGTTAGAAAAACACTGACATAATAAATAAGTAAAATATATTGTACGCGAACGAAATTACCGATAATAACCTTGAAAAATATTTAAGGCACAGAAAAATAAATATTTAACTGGCAGAAAACACACAAAATATTATCTGGATAATTAAACTACAGTACGACAGATAGTACGACATTTAATACTGACAGTACAAATATTACATAATATAATGAACAGTACGACAAATAAACGGTACATTATTTGAAAACAAAAGATACGACAAACTTAAAAAATGACGATTAAAAACCCATGCTATAAATAACAACATATAGATGATCGGGAGTGTAAGCAACCCAGGTCCGCATTTTTCAGGACTGTGCAGACAGAAAAAGGACATGATTACCACCACGATGGTGATGACCATAAGAAAACACGTATCCATCCACTTCGCCATTTTTGTCGGGGAAGAAGAGAAAATAAATATGAGGTAGAAATTTGAGAGATGAGTTGAAATTTGATGTGAGTATTTATGGAAAAAACGAGAGGTATTTATAGAGTGAAAATAAGGATAGAGACGTTGGGGAATGAAGTGATTCCGTACAAAAAAGGAAATTTTGAGTGGTAGTAGGATTTGAAAGAAAGTGTATGGTAGGGTTTGAAAAGAGAGATGTATAGAATAAAGTTAGGATTTGATTTTGAAAGAAAGAGATTTGAAAAGAAAGGAAAAGATTTTTGAAAATAATAGAATATAGTACAAAAATTAGTGAGAAACAAAAAGCTAATAATAATTTACTTGTTACCAGTACAGTCTGAATCCCGGACTTTGCGCCTGCAAAAATTTAATTCTGTACCAATTGCATCAGTACTATTTATCTGCAAATAAATCTCAAATGAACAGCGTGTGTGAAGTGATAAACAGTACTTGGCGTTTGTGTAAGAATAAATTCAACAGCGAACCAAAATACCGTATAAGAAAAATTCTAAAAACCGAGTGTTCATAAAAATCAGGATATTTGTAAAATAAAATCCAAGATTATATGAAACTCCCAATTTTTAGACAGAAATCTGTTGCCTTCTTTCTGAAAAAGATGCGGGCAAATTTTGGGGTATAACAGTTGCCCCTATTCAATCTTCTTAAACCTGAAGAGACTGATTAGAATCTGAAGGTAGATGATGATTGAATATTTAGTTGCCCTGAAAATTTGCACTTACCTCTACCGGAAGTGATGTTGGAAATTGCATTTGAGTGTTGTCTGAGAAATGTTGTTGGCAGATCGAAACATTACCTGAGATGGGCTTTCAGATGCCATCTGGCAAATGTGTTGATGGTTTGTTCATCCGAATGAATCCATTGATTATATCTTGATGAAGGATTTGAAAACCTCTGCGTTGACCATTTCGGAACCGTCCGAGGTTACCGCTTTAAGTCTTGGAGGCTGATCGTTACGGAACTGTCCAATGTTTTTCCGTTTTAGATTTTGAAAGTTGATCTATGAGGAACCGTCTAAGGTATCAGCTTTAGATCTTTGAAGGTTGATCGTTGTGGAACCGTCTAAGGTATCCGCTTTAGATCTTTGAAGGTTGATCGTTGTGGAAACGTCTGAGGTATCCACTTTAGATCTTTGAAGGTAGATCGTTGTGGAACCGTCTGAGGTATCCGCTTTGGATCTTTGAAGGTAGATCGTTGTGGAACCGTCTGAGCTATCTGCTTTAGATCTTTGAAGGTAGATCATGAAGGAACCTTCTGAGGTATCGAATTAGATCTGTGTTGCTTGTTTTTTTGAGTTGATAGGTGTTTTGAAAAGAAAGATCCCTTTAGAATGAATCTTTGGCTTAATTATATCTAAGAGGGATGTTCGTTTGAATAGAATTCAGAGGAACACTGTATGTGATTAAGAATAAATCTGCTGAGGATATTCGTCCACCTGAAAAAATCAAGTTAGTGACATGCAATGTTATGATGCATGTAATGTATATGTTGAGATTCTTAAACTAAATGAGAAACGTGCATGTTATTTATGCGTTTGTCATGAAACATTATACGCTATGTATGAATATGCGTATGATGTATGACTTATGCAATTCAGAGCGTATCAAACTTCTGGTTGGGAAAATAAATCCCTGCTTGCTATTTTGGAAACGAAGGCATTATGATTGTTGATAATCTTTGCTATCTTGTTCGAGTATACTCGGCTGGGGAACTTCCTTACGGACCAGAGTACTCTGTTGAGGGATCTTTAACTACTGCTTGGAGATGAAGGTAGTTTGAAAGTTCTGATTTTGATGCACCTTAAGAAAGATGCGTAATCCTCCGATGCACTATTTGACCAAGCCTTGGTGTGGAGGATCACACTTTCTGGGGATAGTGATCTTGAACAGCCCTGCTGGGGAATAAGGTTTCTCGAATCGCTTTGTTGGAGAGAAAAATCTCATTGAGGAATTTGCTGAGAAATGCATCTCTGTTGGGGAGCTTTTCTTCTGATGCTGGTTTCGGGATGATGTCCAGATGATTGGGACATTGCCTGAATGCTATTCCTGTTTTTCTTATAAACATCAGTCATATTCAAATGCATATGTTCATTCAAAATTATCATTGGGACGTTTAGGTATTCAAAAACAGAAAAAAGTGAAAACATTGATTTTGAGCATGAGCTGCATTGATTTTGAAAGAGAGCCATAATAGGCGGATTAGTACAAGGAGACAAAAATCCTAGTAGTAGGAAATTTTCATAAAGCTTTGAAAAGTACTTATAAAGAGAAATAGCTATGTGAAAACAATCCAGTCAAGTTTCAACTCTGCTATTGCCAATCTGTCTTCGAGTATCTCATCCCTTACTTGTTGGAAGAAAATGATTGGACTGATTGGTGCCTTTGATGTGTTGAACTTTGAAGGTGAGTAGGTAGCTAAACGGGACATAGTCTTACGCTTTATTCCCTAACTTTTGCCTAGGCTGCCTTTTCAGGTTTTCAGCCTACCGGGATAATATTTATTTTTTAGTCTCTAATTTTTGCCTGGTTCGCCCTTTCAGGTTTTCAATCCACCGAGACGCTCATTTTTGCCTAAATCGCCCTTTCAGGTTTTCAATCCACCGAGACGCTCATTTTTGCCTAAATCGCCCTTTCAGGTTTTCAACTTAGCGAGCTTTTCTTTAAGCGAAATACTTTTTGACTATGTCCGCATTTACAGGGTGTGGGAAATCCTCGCCATCCATAGTGGTAAGCAACATGGCTCCGCCAGAGAATACTTTCTTGATTACAAACGGTCCCTCATAAGTGGGAGTCCACTTGCCCCTGGGGTCACCTTGTGGTAAGATGATGCGTTTTACAACCAAATCACCGGTTTGATATGCCTGACTTTTGACTTTCTTGTTGAAGGCTTTGATCATACGTTTCTGGTACAACTGACCATGATAAATAGCTGCAAGCCTCTTCTCATCAACCAAATTTATCTGGTCCAACCGAGTCTGAATCCAATCGTCTTCGTCTAGATCGGCTTCTTTCATAATCATTAGGTAAGGAATCTGAATTTCAATTGGAAGAACTGCCTCCATACCATAGACTAAAGAGAATGGAGTTGCCCCTGTTGAAGTATGCGCTGATGTGCGATAACCATGAAGAGCAAAAGGTAACATCTCATGCCAGTCTTTGTAGGTTACTGTCATCTTTTGTATGATTTTCTTAATGTTCTTGTTGGCAGCTTCCACGGCGCCATTCATCTTTGGTCGATATGGAGAGGAATTATGATGTTTGATCTGGAACTGTGTGCAGATTTCAGTAATCATTATGTTGTTTAAATTTGTGCCATTGTCTGTGATGATCCTTTCAGGGATGCCATACCGACAAATGAGATTGTGCTTGATAAATCGGGCCACCACGTTCTTGGTGACAGAAGCAAATGAAGCTGCTTCTACCCATTTGGTGAAGTAATCGATAGCGACCAGGATAAAACGATGTCCGTTGGAGGCAGTAGGCTTGATTTCTCCAATCATATCAATACCCCACATTGCAAAAGGCCAAGGGGTCGTCAGGACGTTTAATGGGACTGGAGGTACATGTACTTTGTCGGCATATGTCTGGCATTTGTGACAAGTTCTGGAGTGATGATGTCAGTCTGTCTCCATGGTAGACAAATAATAACCCGCTCTTAAGATCTTTTTAGCCATTGTATGTCCACTTGAATGAGTACCACAAGCACCATCATGTATGTCTTCCATAATCTGTTCCGCTTCCGTCTTGTTCACACAACGAAGCAAAGTCGAGTCATGGTTGCGTTTGTACAGGATTCCATTACTTAGAAAGAATTTGGCAGCAAATCTTCTTAGAAACTTTCTATCGTTAATGGATGCCCCTTCAGGGTATTCTTGGACTTCGAGATATCTTTTTACTTCATGGAACCATGGTTTTTCTTCCACTCCTTCGGTATCAATCTCATTGCAATAGGCTGGTTCATTTTGTCTGTAAATGGTAATCATTGGCGCCTCATTGTCCCACCTGACTTTGAACATAGATGACATGGTAGCTAGGGCATCAGCTAGTTGATTTTCTTCGCGCGGGATGTGTTCAAAAGTGATTTCTTCAAAATAAGGAATCAAACTCAGCACATATTCTTTGTATGGAATTAGATTCGGGTGCTTCGTGTCCCATTCCTCTTTGACTTGATAAATTACAAGCGCCGAGTCTCTGTAGACCTCCAAGAACTTGATTCTTAGATCAATTGCAGCTTTGAGACCCAGAATACATGCTTCATACTCGGCTATATTGTTAGTGCAGTTGAAGCATAATCTGGCAGTGAATGGTGTATGTCCTTCTGTAGGAGAAATGATCACAGCTCCGATGCCATTGCCAAGTGCATTAGAAGCTCCATCAAAAACCATAGTCCATCAGGATCCTGGCTCGGGTCCTTCCTCCGGTCCTGGTTGTTTGTAGTCAGTAACTAGCATAATGTCTTCATCTGGGAAGTCAAAGTTCAACGCTTGATAATCATCCACTGCTTGATGAGCCAGATGATCAGCTACCACAATTCCTTTGATCGCTTTTTGTGAAGTGTACTGGATGTCATACTCTGTTAAGATCATTTGCCATCTTGCTATTCTTCCAGAGAGAGCAGGTTTTTCGAACACATACTTGATAGGATCCATTTTGGAGATCAGGAAAGTGGTATGGTTTAGCATATACTGTCTTAGTCGGCGAGCCGCCCATGCTAAGGCACAACAAGTTTTCTCGAGCAGTGAGTATCTTGTTTCACAATCGGTAAACTTTTTACTAAGATAGTAGATTGCATGCTCCTTTCGGCCAGACTCGTCATGTTGCCCCAGTACACACCCCATTGAATCTTCTAACACTGTTAGGTACATTATCAGAGGTCTTCCTTCCACTGGTGGTAACGAGATTGGTGGTTTTTGAAGATATTCTTTGATCTTATCAAAGGCTAACTGGCATTTGTCGTTCCATCTTTCTACTTGATCTTTCTTCAACAGTTTAAAGATTGGCACACAAGTTGTAGTCATATGAGCAATAAATCTGGCTATGTAGTTCAGACGTCCCAGGAATCCTCTGACTTGTTTCTCGGTACGGGGTATGGGCATTTCTTGAATGGCTTTGACCTTGGCGGGATCAACTTCAATACCTTTGCTGCTGACGATGAAACCTAAGAGTTTACCGGATCTTATTCCAAAGGTACACTTGTTCGGATTTAGTCGCAATCTGTACTTCTTGAGTCTGTCAAACAGCTTGTGCAGATGACCCAGATGTTCTTCTTCGGTGTTGGACTTTACAATCATATCATCGACATAAACCTCTGTTTCTTGATGAATCATATCATGGAACAGAGCTACCATTGCACGCTGATATGTTGCTCCTGCATTCTTTAAACCAAAAGGCATTACTTTGTAACAAAAGGTTCCCCAGGGTGTTGTGAAGGTTGTTTTTTCCATGTCTTCGGGCGCCATCTTGATTTGATTGTACCCTGAGAATCCATCCATAAAGGAGAATACCTTGCATTGTGCAGTATTGTCAACCAGTACATCAATGTGAGGTAAAGGGAAATCATCTTTGGGGCTTGCCCGATTCAGATCTCTGTAGTCTACACACATTCTGACTTTCCCGTCTTTTTTAGGCACAGGCACTATGTTAGCTATCCATGGAGGATAACTCACAACTTTTAGAAAGCTAGCATTGAATTGCTTCTCAACCTCGTCTTTGATCTTCTTGGACATATTGGGCCTACTTCTTCGCAGCTTCTGCTTAACTGGAGTGCTACCTTCTTTGATTGGCAGGCGATGAACCACAATATCCGTGTCAAGGCCAGGCATATCTTCATAGGACCAAGCGAATATCTCAATGTAGTCTTGTAACATTTGAATCAGTCTTTGCTTGACACTGTCTTCTAAATCAGCCCCTATCTTGACTTCTTTCTTTTCTTCGTCACTGCCCAAGTTGATAACTTCAATTGGCTCTTCATGCGGCTGTATAGTCTTTTCCTCTTGTTCTAACAGCCTTGCAAGTTCCTTTGGTACTTCACAATCTTCCTCATTTTCCTCTTCAGTTTGGTAGATCGGATTTTCAAAGTTATGACTGGCAATAGCAGAATCGTTATCAACAGGATCCAGAGTGAATGTGAATCTGCATTTATTATGTGGGTGTGTGTAAGAACACATAGCTATTTGAAAATGAATAAAGCAAAGAAAGAAAAAGGATCACAAAATTTGAATATGCAAACGTCCCATGATTTTATTGAATGAACATGATCATGATATGACAAACCCTTATAAAAAGGACCAGTGTGCTTCGGGCAAGGCACCTGGCTTTTAAGTTCATGGTTCGATAGTACAGGAACCATTTTTATCTTTGAACATATAAACAACGAAAACAGGAAATTGCATTTACTCCTGATCAAAGGAGATCACATCCTCAGCTTCCCAGTTGTTCAATCCATTATTGTGAGCAGGGAGTATCCAGCTGCTCCAGTTGCAGTTGTCTTCTTCGTCTTCCACAGCATTGATTTCTTTGGTGGGGAAATGAGCTGTTGATCCTTCGGGATGAGCAAGATACTCTGCTGGATATGAGAGCCCAGGCTGAGATACCTCTGTTGGCTGAGCGAGATACCCGATAAGATCGTCCCATCCAGTTGGAATGATGTCTTTGAGGGAGACTTGTGCATTTTGGGGAGCAGTGTACTGCATTAGGAAATCATTCTCATTATTTGGTGTTTCCCAGCCTTCTTCAGGAGCGACAGGGCTTGTGAGTGTCATATTATCTTCGAAATGGTTGTCCCATCCAATTGGGGTGATGTCTTCAATAGCGACTTGCGAGCTCAGGGGAGCGGAATACTTCACCATAAATTCATATTTACCACTTGGTTCTCCTAGTGTATCCCAGACTTCTTTTGGACTAGGTGGACTTCATTTGGATATTGCTGAATAATATGGTTCAAGATCACTCCATCGTCTTCAATAGCATTCACTCCTTGGCTAATGAAATGTGACATTAATCCTCCAGAACGAGGACTTTGATCGTTCTTTTGAGTTCCATTAGCATAGCCCAGACCTAGCTTATTGAACTTGTAAGGTACATCGAGGAGCTGTCCCCATACTGTGCAACCACCTTCTTCGATCACAGCTTTGGCGTCTTTGAGAGAAGCCATAGTTGGAGTTATTTTTGTAGCAAGAGTAGCAGAAATATGTTTGGCAGTAAAGACATCTGGAGGGACCACCTCAAAAGATTGGCAGGGAGTTTCGATGAATTCTCCATCCATCTCAACATACTTGGAGTTGCTCAGGTGGCTAACCACATACTCTTCTTCGCCATAAACTGCGACGACCTTGCCTTTTACCGGATACTTTAACTTCTGATGCAGGGTAGAAGTTACAGCATTTGCCCTATGTATCCAAGGGCGTCCTAGTAAACAGGAATATGCTGGGTGAATTTCCATTACGTAAAAGGTAGAATCAAAGATCTGAGAGCCCACTCTGATTGGGATCTCCACCTTTCCGTACACTGTTCTTGTTGACCCGTCGAAGGCTCTTACCACAACATCGCTTGGTTGCAACACAACTCCTTCGAAGTCGAGTTTTTCCAGTACTGCTTTTGGTAACACGTTCAAAGAGGAACCGTTATCTACCAGCACATGAGACAGAGTGGTGCCGTTACATTCAATAGAGATGTGCAGGGCTTTATTGTGATTTTTCCCAACAGGGGTTAAATCAACATCAGAGAAACCGAGACCATTATTCACTGTTAGATTGGCAACACAATTTTCGAATTGATCGACTGAAATCTCTTGTGGTACATGGGCAGCTTTCAGGAACTTCATCAGGGCCTTGGCATGAGCTTCTGAATATTTTAGCAGAGACAACATTGAGATTTTTGAAGCAGTGTGCCCCAGTTGTTCGACAATATTGTAATCACTTTTGCAGATGATTTTCAATATTTCCTCCATTTCTTGCTTCGACGGATCTTCAACAGTGACTTCCACCGGTACTTGAACTGGTTCAACTAGTGGCTCTTTGCCTCGAGCGTTGATATCTTGATTAGGAACTGGGACCTGGACTGGATTAGTAGCAACATTTGGAGAAATTTCTGGTGAAAAGATCCTTCCACTTCTCGTAATCTTACTAGTACCCACAATATTATCAACAGTTGGAGTAGTAAAATTCATGGCCTCTTCAGTCGAGGTGTCTTGCTTAACTCCATGGACATAAACATTAGTGTCATAACTCCACGGGACAGCTTTGTCTGAGGAGTATGGAAATGGAGCCGGACTGGTAATGATTACCGATGCCACTTTGGGTGCAGCAGAAATTTTGAAAGGGGTTTTGGTAGGGATTTTCAATGGTATGTTAGAAACCACCGAGACGTCCTCTATTCTCATCCCTTTTGCAAAAACTTCGCATAAATCGTCCATAGAAGGGAGCCTCTCAAATATAATGACACGACGATCCATCCACTTTTGAATTCCTATTTTCAGATTCTCACAACCATTGGGTAGGTGTGCATAATAAAAGCAATCAGGGTCACAACCTGGAAAGAAACCAGCTCGGATTAGCTTTCTTTTGACTTCAAGGAGCGGAGTTGACAATTCTCTCACATCATAGATGTAAACAGTGTCTATGATAGCATTAACGGTCTTGTCGTGCTTTGGCATAGGTGCAATGATGACATTTGGAGTCTCTGGAGGATCGAATTCAATTTCCCCAGCATCTATCATGTCTTGTATTTTATTTTTCAGGGCCCAACAGTGATCTGTGTCATGTCCTGGACAATTAGAATGGTATGCACATGTTGCATCGGGGCGATAACTCGGAGAGGAAGTGTTGACATTCTTTGGAGGGTCTTTCAATGTGGTCAGATTTGCTTTTAACAAATGCTGCAATGCTTGAGAGATTGGCATATTGATTCTGGTGAAGTTTCTCCTTGGTGCATCTGGTCGACGCGTATACTTCGGCGGTTGATCTTTTTGAGGTGCAGATGCAGAGATCAGAACAGCCCCTACAGATTGGTGATGCTCACTTTTGCGACCTTTCTGACTATGCATTGTATTGACTTTATTTCTCCCACTGATGGGCCTCTTTGTAGTACCAGAGGAGGAGCCTATTTGAATTTTTCCACTTTGAATACCGCTTTCAACACGCTCTCCAGTTAATATCAGGTCAGTGAAACCTGATGATGAGCTTCCCAGCAAATGACTGTAGAAAGGGCCAGTTAAAGTGCCCATGAACATGTCGACCAGCTCGCGATCAGATAAGGGTGGTTGAACCCTTCCAGCCAGATCTCTCCACTTTTGTGCATACCCTTTGAAACTTTCTTTTGGTGCCATAGACATGCCCTGTAGTTGAGTACGGGTTGGTGCAAGGTCAGCGTTGTATTGATACTGTTTGTAGAAAGCAGCAGCCAGATCTTCCCAGGTGTGAACTTTTGCACTTTCCAGTTGGTAGTACCACTCGAGTTGTGTACCCGACAGACTTTCCTGGAAGAAATGAATCCACAATTTGTTATCTGCTGTATGAGGTAGTATTTTCCTTACCTAGGACCTTAGATATAGTTTTGGGCAAGAGACTCCATCATACTTTGCAAAGACAAGAACTTTGAACTTTGGAGGAATAACAATATCTGAGACGAGTCCAAGATCTTTGAAGTCTAAACCAGATATTTTTTGTATCTCCATAGCTTTCATGCGTTCTTCCAACAGCTGGTATTTTTCATCACCCTGCTCGTCTTCGGAATGATCATCTTCTTCGTTAGAAGAGAGAGAGGGTTTGGCAGAACCCTGGTTGCTGTGATTGTCTTCTCGATCACCTTCACCGACTATTTCAGGGATCAGTGCCTTTTTGGACCTCTTGACTGGGATTTTGACCTTTCTTGTCGGGTGACTTAAGCCTACAGATCCTTTGGGCTTCTTTTTCTTCTTGATTATCAAGGCTTTCAGTTCCTGTTGCCCCTTTGCTAGCACCAGAATTGCTATCTGAACTTGGGTGTTCTGTGCTTCGAGATTCTTGACGCTTGTTTCGGAATCCATCTCTTCTAACTGAAATAAACAGCAAGGAGATGAGACACCTGTTATGTGAACCTGTTATGCAATGTTTATGAATGAAATGCATATGCAATGTTTTCAAGGATCTTAGAATTTAGATTTGTTAAAACAAAAGAGAAACAAACATTTATTAGTCAAACAATTTATTTCTTTTTCTTTTCTTTTCTTTTTTTATTTCTTTCGGGCTTACAAAATAAAGAAAATAAAGGATTCCTCAAGCCTCCCATGGACGCTTTCTTTTTGCACCCAGGAATGTGTTGATCTGCTGTTCTTCCTGGAGTTGTCTGGTGAGCTCCAACACTTTCCTCTCATAGTCTTGACAGTGTGCTTTGAAGGTGTCTCTTTCTTCTCTTAGTTGAACCCAAGATTTCTGCAGCTCTTCCAGGTCAGTTGGAATGTCCGGATGCAGAACAACTCGAGGTTCGTCCCCTTCGATTTCTGGCTCAATAGTCACAGGTAGAATAGCGGGATATGGCATGATGAGTTTCTGAGCACGAGCCCTCACCCATTTGAGATAAGGCTCCATGGGAATATAGTTCCATTGTCCTAAAGTCTTGCTTTCTACTTTGTAGACACTGCCCCAAGCATGTATAAACCTTTGTCGATGTCTTTGGGAATCATCTTCGTAGTCGAACACAATGCCACGGATAATCATGTCATGAGGACCGTTTCTTTGTGCATATCTAAATTGGCGCAAAGCTAAAGAGGGGTTGTAAGTGATGCCTCCCCTGATGCCAAGGAGTGGCACATTAGGGTACTCTCCACAATGGTCAATGATAGTGATGTCTCTTTGAAAGAAGTTGTTGAATAGTATATTCAAGGCAAATATTTTTGTATCTTATCCACAGAGATTGGGTGATATTACCGCCGTTCTATAGTTGTGATCATTTTAAGTTGATAAATAAAAAAGGGTTTGGTTTATGTTTGGAATTTATCTCGAATTTTAGAAACAAACTAAGATAGTAAAATATGGTTTTCTCAAATAAAAAGTGCTTTGCCAAGATTAGTATTCACTATTCCAAACTCATGCATTCCCTCAAACCATGTATATGAATTCTAATTTCATGAATACCATCTAGTATTGCCTCAATGTCATTTATTCCTAAATAACATTGTATTAATTGTTAAACAAAACTTTAGGTAATTTCTTCACCTAAACATGCATCTAACCATCATTATCTAGCAATACAAGCGATAAACAATACATAGATCTATTTCTACAATTTATGTATTGTTTGAATAAATCTCTAAAACAATATTTATATTATCTTTTTCAACAATAATATAAATCAAAGATAAGAGTTCAAAACAAGAGATTCATACTATATTCACTCAATAAGAGATTCACATACATGAATATTTAAGAGAAATACATAGAGTTATGAGGAATAATAGCTACCTCTAATCTTAGCAAAGAAAGTTGTTTAGTTACTCATCACCATGACAGAAATCTTGCAAAGATATGAAATACCGTTTTTGCCTTCAACCAAATTTTTGTTAGAACAAGATTTGTTCTGATCAATATTCTTAGTTTTGATGATAACAAGGATATGAATTTTGTGTGAGATAATGTGGTACTCTAATACATTGCAATTTCCCTTTCAGGAAATATATAAAGAGTATGCACAAATCAGCGCTTAGAAGCTTTGTCTCAGAAGGTTCAGCATGCAACATCAGAACATGGTCTGGCAAGACATCAGAAGATGGTCAAGGAAGAATCAGAACATGGGTCTATGGAAGCATCAGAAGAACTTGAGATCAGAAGCAGAAGCACTGAAGTTCTCATGGTATCACGCTCAGAAGCACTTCAAGGTCAGAAGACAAGAAGATGCTATGCACCAAGTTGTTTGACTCTGATGATATTCAAACGTTGTATACATAAACATCAGATCAGAAGAAAGTACAGGTGGCAGGCTACGCTGACTGACAAAAGGAACGTTGGAAGCTATTAAAGGCAACGTCAGTAGACACAGCGTGAACAAGGCTCGAGGTAGTTGACAAAAGCGTGAAACATTAAATGCAATGCTGTACAGAACACGCAAAGCATTAAATGCTCCCAACGGTCATCTTCTCAAGTGCCTATAAATATGAAGTTCTGATGAGAAGCAAGGTTACCAATCCTGAACAAACTTATTCTGAAAAACTTGCTGAAACGCTGTTCAATTCAAAGCTCAGAAACTTCATCTTCATCAAAGCTCACTACATTGCTGTTGTAATATATTAGTGAGATTAAGCTTAAACGTTAAGAGAAATATCACTGTTGTGATTATAGCTTTTCAGAAGCATTGTAAAACTCTTATTTGATTACATTAATTTGTAAGTAACTAGAGTGATCAAGTGTTGATCAGGATACTCTAGGAAGTCTTAGCTTGTGTCTAAGCAGTTGTAATTAGAGTGATCACATGGTGGTCAGGATACTCTAAGAAAGTCTTAGCTTGTGTCTAAGCATTTGTTCCTAGAGTGATCAGGTTGTGATCAGGATACTCTAGAAGACTTAGTCGTGGGCTAAGTGGAAAACCATTGTAATCTGTTGCGATTAGTGGATTAAATCCTCAGGTGAGGTAAATCACTCCGTGGGGGTGGACTGGAGTAGTTTAGTTAACAACGAACCAGGATAAAAATAATTGTGCAAATTGTTTTTATCATTCAAGTTTTCAAACTACACTTATTCAAACCCCCCCTTTCTAAGTGTTTTTCTATCCTTCAATTGGCATCAGAGCGCCGGTTCTAAGGTGCAAGCACTTAACCGTGTTTAGAAAAGATTCAGGAAGAGAAAAACGCTTAAGTAAAAGATGGCTGGTGAAACTCAAACAAATCCAACTGCATCTACATCTGGCTCTGCTGAGCAATACAATGGTAACAATGGTTATACTAGACCACCAGTATTCGATGGTGAAAACTTTGAATATTGGAAAGATAAACTGGAAAGTTACTTTCTTGGTCTGTATGCTGATCTATGGGATCTTCTGTTGGATGGTTACAAACATCCTGTTAAAGCTACTGGTGTAAGGCTCACGAGAAGTGAAATGACTGATGATCAAAAGAAAGATTTCAAAAATCATCACAAATGCAGGACTGTTTTGCTGAATGCTATCTCTCATGCTGAGTATGAGAAGATATCTAACAGGGAAACTGCCCATGATATATATGAGTCATTGAAAATGACCCATGAGGGAAATGCTCAAGTCAAGGAGATTAAAGCTCTTGCTCTAATCCAGAAATATGAAGCCTTCAAGATGGAGGATGATGAAGACATTGAGAAGATGTTTTCAAAATTTCAAACTCTGACTGCTGGATTAAGAGTTCTGGAAAAAGGCTACACCAAGGCTGATCATGTAAAGAAGATCATCAGAAGCTTACCCAGAAGATGGGGTCCAATGGTGACTGCATTCAAGATTGCGAAGAATCTGAATGAAGTTTCTTTGGAAGAGCTTATCAGTGCCTTGAGAAGCCATGAAATAGAGCTGGATGCAAACGAGCCTCAGAAGAAATGTAAGTCTATTGCATTAAAATCTAATGTTAAAAAATGCACTAACGCTTTTCAGGCTAGAGAAGAAGATCCTGAAGAATCAGAATCTGAAGAAGAAGATGAAATGTCCCTGATCTCCAAAAGAGTAAACCAACTCTGGAAGAGCAAGCAAAGGAAGTTCAGAGGCTTCAGAAGTTCAAAGAGATTTGAACGAGGAGAATCTTCTGGTGACAGAAGATCTGACAAGAAGAAGGCTGTCTGCTATGAGTGCAATGAGCTTGGACATTACAAGAACGAGTGTCCAAAACTTCAGAAGGAGAATCCCAAAAAGAAGTTTCATAAGAAGAAAGGTCTTATGGCAACATGGGATGATTCTGAATCAGAATCAGAATCAGACTCTGAAGGAGAGCAGGCCAACTTCGCGCTGATGGCTACAGAAGATGATGGATCAGAATCTACATCAGAATCAGATTTTGAAGAGGTATTTTCTGAACTATCTAGAGAAGAGTTAGTTTCCAGTTTAACAGAACTTCTGGAACTCAAGGCTCATCTTAGTATCAAATACAAAAAGCTGAAGAAGCAGTTTGAATTTGAAACTAAGAAGCTGGAAGTGGAAAATTATGAACTGAAGGAAAAAGTTTTAAATCTATCCAAAGATAGTGGATCTCCTTCTGAAACAGAAAAATCCATTCCTAGCATGAATCATATTCTGAAAGAATATGACTCGAGCTTCAGAAAGTTCTTATCTAGAAGTATTGGCAGAAGTCATCTTGCTTCTATGATATATGGTGTTTCTGGAAACAGAAGGTTTGGTTTTGGCTATAAGGGTAATACCTCACATAAATTTGAACCTATTGATGATCTGAAGATCACATACAAGCCATTGTATGATCAGTTCAAATATGGCCATGCACATGATATTAGGCTCACTTCACATGCACAGAAGTTTAACACTGTTCACACCAAGAAGCATGTGACACATCCTAAGAAATATCATGCTGACAAACCTAAAGAATATCATGTTGTTCCTCCTGTTAAATATTTTGCTAAACCCAAGTTCAATCAGAACTTGAGGAGAACTAACAAGAAAGGACCCAAGAAATTGTGGGTACCTAAGGAGAAGATAATTTCTGTTGCAGATATCCTTGGCGGCAAAGAGGACAAAAAGCAAAATGTCATGGTACCTGGACTCTGGGTGCTCGCGACACATGACGGGAAGAAGGTCTACATTCCAAGACCTGGTGCTTAAAACAGGTGGAGAAGTCAAGTTTGGAGGAGATCAGAAGGGCAAAATCATTGGCTCTGGAACCATAAGTCTTGGTAACTCTCCTTCCATAAATAATGTACTTCTTGTTGAAGGATTAACGCATAACTTATTGTCTATAAGTCAATTAAGTGACAATGGTTATGATATAATCTTCAATCAAAAGTCTTGCAAGGCTGTAAGTCAGAAGGATGACTCAATCCTATTTACAGGCAAGAGGAAGAACAACATTTATAAGATTGATCTTTCTGATCTTGAGAAGCAGAAGGTGACTTGTCTTATGTCTGTTTCTGAAGAGCAATGGGTCTGGCACAGAAGATTAGGTCATGCTAGTTTGAGAAAGATTTCTCAAATTAACAAACTAAATCTGGTCAGAGGACTCCCAAATCTGAAATTCAAATCAGATGCTCTTTGTGAAGCATGTCAGAAGGGCAAGTTCTCCAGACCTGCATTCAAGTCTAAGAATGTTGTTTCTACCTCAAGGCCGTTAGAACTCTTGCACATTGATCTGTTTGGCCCAGTCAAAACAGCACCTGTCGGAGGGAAGAAATATGGATTAGTCATCGTTGATGATTATAGCCGCTGGACATGGGTAAAGTTCTTGAAATACAAGGATGAGTCTCATTCAGTGTTCTTTGAATTCTGCACTCAGATCCAATCTGAGAAAGAGTGTAAAATCCTAAAGGTTAGAAGTGATCATGGTGGTGAACTTGAGAACAAATTCTTTGAGGAGTTCTTCAAAGAAAATGGTATTGCCCATGATTTCTCTTGTCCTAGAACTCCACAACAAAATGGAGTTGTAGAGCGAAAGAATAGAACTCTACAAGAAATGGCCAGAACCATGATCAATGAAACCAATATGGCTAAGCATTTCTGGGCAGAAGCAATAAACATGCGTGTTATATTCAGAATAGAATCTCTATAAGACCTATTCTAAATAAGACTCCTTATGAATTGTGGAAGAACAGAAAGCCCAACATTTCATATTTCCATCCTTTTGGATGTGTATGTTTTATTCTGAATTCTAAAGATCATCTTGGTAAGTTTGATTCTAAAGCACAAAAGTGTTTCCTTCTTGGATACTCTGAACGCTCTAAAGGCTACAGAGTATACATTACTGAAACATTGATTGTAGAAGAATCAATCAATATCAGGTTTGATGATAAGCTTGGTCTTGAAAAACCAAAGCAGTTTGAGAATTTTGTACATATAGATATTGATATATCAGAAGCTGTAGAACCAAGAAGCAAAGCTGCAGAAGCTGGCAGTCTCAGAAGCAATGGATCAGAAGATCAAGTTGCTGCTTCTTTAGAGAATCTCAGGATTTCTGAAGAGCCAACAGTCAGAAGATCACCTAGACTTGCTTCAGCTCATTCAGAAGATGTGATCCTTGGGAAGAAAGATGATCCCATCAGAACAAGGGCATTCCTTAAGAACAATGCAGAATGTCAATTAGGTCTTGTTTCTTTGATCGAGCCAACTTCTGTTGATCAAGCTCTAGAAGATCCAGACTGGATAATTGCCATGCAAGAAGAACTAAATCAGTTTACAAGGAATGACGTATGGGACTTGGTTCCTAGACCAAAAGGATTTAACATCATCGGCACTAAGTGGGTATTCAGAAACAAGCTAAGCGAGAAGGGAGAAGTGGTAAGAAACAAAGCCAGACTGGTTGCTCAAGGTTATAGTCAGCAAGAAGGGATTGACTACACAGAAACCTTTGCACCAGTGGCCAGGTTAGAATCTATTCGTCTATTAATTTCTTTTGCCACTCAACACAACATCACTCTTTATCAGATGGATGTTAAGAGTGCCTTCTTAAATGGTTATATAGATGAAGAAGTTTATGTCCATCAACCTCCTGGTTTTGAAGACTCCATGTCTCCAAATCATGTTTTTAAATTAAAGAAATCATTATACGGATTGAAGCAAGCTCCTAGAGCTTGGTATGAACGTTTAAGTTCTTTACTTCTGGAAAATGGTTTCACTAGAGGAAAAGTGGACACTACTCTCTTCTGTAAAACATTTAAAAAGGATATTTTAATTTGTCAAATATATGTTGATGATATTATCTTTGGAACCTCTAATGCTACACTTGGAAAGGAGTTTGCTGAGTCTATGCAGGCTGAATTTGAAATGAGCATGATGGGAGAACTCAAGTATTTCCTTGGGATTCAAATCAACCAAACTTCTGATGGAACCTATGTTCATCAAACGAAGTATGTGAAAGAACTTCTGAAGAAGTTTAATCTTTCTGAAAGCAAAGAAGCCAAAACTCCTATGCATCCAACATGTGTCCTAGGTAAGGATGAGGTAAGTAAGAAGGTAGATCAGAAGTTGTACAGAGGTATGATTGGATCTCTTCTTTACCTAACTGCTTCTAGACCTGACATTCTCTTTAGTGTTTGTTTGTGTGCTAGATTCCAATCAGATCCGAGAGAATCTCATTTAACTGCGGTTAAGAGAATTCTGAGGTATCTGAAAGGTACTACTAATGTTGGTTTAGTTTACAAAAGATCCAAAGAATACAACTTAGTAGGATTCTGTGATGCTGACTATGCTGGAGATAGAATTGAAAGGAAAAGTACTTCTGGAAGTTGTCAATTTCTTGGAAGTCATCTGATCTCATGGTACAGCAAGAAGCAAGCTACAATTGCCCTCTCAACAACAGAAGCAGAATATGTTGCTGCTGCTGGATGTAGCACACAAATGCTCTGGATGAGAAGTCAGCTAGAAGATTATCAGATATATGAGAGTAACATTCCTATTTTCTGTGATAATACTTCTGCTATATGTTTATCTAAGAATCCTATCTTACATTCAAAAGCTAAACATATTGAGATTAAACATCATTTCACAAGGGACTATGTTCAGAAGGGTGTTATATCTTTAAACTTTGTGGATACAGACCATCAATGGGCTGATATCTTTACAAAACCCCTTGCTGAAGATAGGTTTAAGTTCATTCTGAAGAATATCAGTATGGATTTATGCCCAGAATGAGAAAATGAGAAGATCTTATGTATGAGTATCTTCTGAAATGAGATTGGAGTAGTCTTTTATAAGTAGTTCTGATTGTGATCAACTAGAAGTAGTGATTCTGTTATTACTAACGTTTCATTGTCTAAGTTGACTCAGAATCTCTTTAAAAGTAAAACAGCTGTAACTGGCTATCCAGATGGTAAACACGTGTTCACTATTTCTGGACAAACGTGCGTGCAGTTGAGGGGACGCCTACTTAGGTAACTGTGCTAATCACTTCTTTTGTCATTATTATCTCTCCTCACGTCATGTAACATTAAATGCCATTCATCATTTCAGTTTCTTTTTATACTCTTCAAACGTTTCTTTTCCCTCTTATAATTCTCTTTCTTGCATTTAGTTTCCTTTTTGCTATCTCTCTCTCTCTCTCTCTCTCTCTCTCTCTTTGCATTCATATCATAAACCCTAGCGGTTCTCACTATCTGCAAAGTCACCATGAATCCTTCGTCAAGCTCCTCAAATCAAGAATCTGATCGAAAACAAAAGAGAAAGGCAACTGATGAACAAGAAATCAAACCAAAAAGAGTAAGGATCACCTATGACCCTCTCAAAGTGAACCCGTTTGAAGCTATGATGTCTAGAAACTACTCTAGACGTGTGTATCAACCCCTTGAAGGTATCCCTGAATAACCTCCCTCTTCATAGACCTCCACCACCTCTTCTTTTTCATTCACCTCTCTGGAACCACCATCTTTACCATCTGATATCCTTTCTCCCTCTACCCATCTCACAGATATCTCCTCACCGTTCTCACACCCTTTTCCCACCAGAACACCTAACCCCTACAGTTTTGTGTTTCCCGACTCCAGGTTCACTGTAAACCCTCCAACACCTACCACTCAATCATTTCTAGAGCTTTTACATTTTGATGTAAATAGCTGGTTGGAGATTCTGGGCGCTGCTCACCTTAACCATCTGGATGAGTATGCTACTTGCAACCTCTGGGATGAATTTCGTCAGGACTTTCTGGTCAAGGCTACGGATGTCCAGAGAAGGATCATGTCTGACGCACCTGGTGTTCGTGGTCGTCTCTTGGAAGTTGGTGAAAGCAGCTATCACCATCTCATCAGGAACAGAAGAGTTCTTGAAGAGAGGATACCTGCAGATGAGATGGAAGAAGAAAATCCCTGCAGAGACATCGTGGTATGGAGACCAAGGTATCTTGTGCTGACTGGAGATTTTCAATGGCTGTTTGATTGGTTCAGAATGAATCCTTCTGAAAGTTCTCCTCACATGGTCTTTCCAGAAGTGGTTTATCCTGCTGAAGTTGCTGGTCCTACTCCTCCATCAAACCTAGCAGCTATTCTTCAGGCGTTGGAAGTTAGAGCTTCTGAGTTGCCTGAACCAGAATATGCTGAGGCTGCTGAAGACCGCAGGGATTCATGATATGTTAGCTAAGATTATGTCTAAGCTAGGGTTGTAGTCCTTAAGTCTTTGTAGTTTTCCTTCCTTGTTGCATCTGTTATTCTGCATACATCTTTTGTAATCCTGTTTGTTTAATTAATGAAAAGTTTAATTTTGTTTCCTTCCTTTGTCGTTTTCTACATCTGAATCTTTTATATTCTTTTTTGATGTTATGACAAAAAGGGGGAGAAAATATATGATAAATGATTTGATTAATATTATCAGTTACCAGGTAAAAAGGCCCCACATTACTAACAGAACTTGCAAAGTTCTATTCTTTAAGTTGTGTTGTTGCAGGAATTGAAGATTCTCTTTAAAGATCAACATAAGAAGCAACGAGATGATGAAGCAACAAGATAAATCAAGTTCTTGGATTCTTGAAGCAAGCTGAGTGCTATGAAGCTTCAGAATGAGAAGCAAGAAGGAAGAATGTTCAGATATTCTGATGATAGAATATGATCTGATTATGAATGTCTATTTGTTCTGATACATTCTATATGGCTTATATGGCTCTGATACATATTATGTGTTCTGAAACATATTTTATGTTCTGATTCATTCATGCTGACTTTTGTCGTTTAGTTTTGTTCTGTAACATTTCAGAATGTAAAGATGCTCTGATGATGCTCTGGTACATTCAACAATGTTCTGATACAATCTAGCATGAAGTGATGAAAGAAGAAATTCAAGTTCTGAAGCTGTCCGATGGAAGCAGGAATCAGAAGCTGTGAATGTTCTGAAGATCAAAGAAATTCAAGTTCTGAAGCTGTCCGATGGAAGCAGGAATCAGAAGCTGTGAATGTTCTGAAGATCAAAGAAATTCAAGTTCTGAAGCTGTCCGATGGAAGCAGGAATCAGAAGCTGTGAATGTTCTGAGAATCTAAAGAAATTCAAAGTTCTGAAGCTGTCCTATGGAAGCAGAAATCAGAAGTCATGAATGTTCTAAAGATCAAGCACTGTGAACGTCTCTACCGAAATAATCAGGGAAGTCTTTTATTATTAAAATTCTTCTAGTATTAATTTCAGGGGGAGATTATTCATCTCAGGGGGAGATTGTTAAACTCAGGGGGAGACATATTCACATGCTTATGCTATAGCTGTGTAAATTGTCTTTAGCCGTCTGCTCTTTCTGATCGCAAATTCATATCATTTATATATGTTTTTGTCATCATCAAAAAGGGGGAGATTGTTAGAACAAGATTTGTTCTGATCAATATTCTTAGTTTTGATGATAACAAGGATATGAATTTTGTGTGAGATAATGTGGTACTCTAATACATTGCAATTTCCCTTTCAGGAAATATATAAAGAGTATGCACAAATCAGCGCTTAGAAGCTTTGTCTCAGAAGGTTCAGCATGCAACATCAGAACATGGTCTGGCAAGACATCAGAAGATGGTCAAGGAAGAATCAGAACATGGGTCTATGGAAGCATCAGAAGAACTTGAGATCAGAAGCAGAAGCACTGAAGTTCTCATGGTATCACGCTCAGAAGCACTTCAAGGTCAGAAGACAAGAAGATGCTATGCACCAAGCTGTTTGACTCTGATGATATTCAAACGTTGTATACATAAACATCAGATCAGAAGAAAGTACAGGTGGCAGGCTACGCTGACTGACAAAAGGAACGTTGGAAGCTATTAAAGGCAACGTCAGTAGACACAGCGTGAACAAGGCTCGAGGTAGTTGACAAAAGCGTGAAACATTAAATGCAATGCTGTACGGAACACGCAAAGCATTAAATGCTCCCAACGGTCATCTTCTCAAGTGCCTATAAATATGAAGTTCTGATGAGAAGCAAGGTTACCAATCCTGAACAAAATTATTCTGAAAAACTTGCTGAAACGCTGTTCAATTCAAAGCTCAGAAACTTCATCTTCATCAAAGCTCACTACATTGCTGTTGTAATATATTAGTGAGATTAAGCTTAAACGTTAAGAGAAATATCACTGTTGTGATTATAGCTTTTCAGAAGCATTGTAAAACTCTTATTTGATTACATTAATTTGTAAGTAACTAGATTGATCAAGTGTTGATCAGGATACTCTAGGAAGTCTTAGCTTGTGTCTAAGCAGTTGTAATTAGAGTGATCACGTGGTGGTCAGGATACTCTAAGAAAGTCTTAGCTTGTGTCTAAGCATTTGTTCCTAGAGTGATCAGGTTGTGATCAGGATACTCTAGAAGACTTAGTCGTGGGCTAAGTGGAAAACCATTGTAATCTGTTGCGATTAGTGGATTAAATCCTCAGGTGAGGTAAATCACTCCGTGGGGGTGGACTGGAGTAGTTTAGTTAACAACGAACCAGGATAAAAATAACTGTGCAAATTGTTTTTATCATTCAAGTTTTCAAACTACACTTATTCAAACCCCCCCTTTCTAAGTGTTTTTCTATCCTTCATAATTTTCTCTACTGTTTTTCTGTAATGGAATAATGTACTCTCTAAAATCCCCAAACTAAAGATATATCAAAATTACATTCATTGCCTTTCTAATGAGACAAAAGGAGAAATGATTGCCATCCCCTTTTTGCCACCTAATTGACCAATAGAAGTGAATAGCCCCAAAAAGTGCTCTTTTGTTGTCTACCACGCCACCACTTCACATGCCTCCATAAAAGTCAGATTCTTCACTTAAACACGCTGGCAGGATTCGCTCAGTTCGCGGCGCCAACAGGAGGACGCGGTGCCAACTGAGCTGACTTGGACATCTCTGATTTTGACTCAGTTCGCGGCGCCAACAAGAGGACACGGCGCGAACTGGCTTGATGATGACTTCTTCCTTGGTTACTTGGCAGCTTCCTTGTGTTATCTCAGCTTGTATCCTCTTTGATCAATTCATGATGTAAATTTCTACAAAACTAGCAATGAAAGTGAAATATCTACTCAAATCACATAACAACGAGAATAACTTCATTTTTGCAACTTGTGTGAGTAAAGCGTGTGATTTGCAATTAAATTTGATTAAAGGGACCAATAAAAGGATATGAAATATACTACAATTTGGTCCCTAACAACTCTCCCCAACTTGCCATTTTGTTTGTCCCTAAACAAAAATTCTCAACAAAGAACACAAAGGAAGACAAGAGAATGATTCACAAAATTTCAAGCAATTGGGTGGTTCAAAAGCATAAGGCTCATTTGTGGTACACCTACCTCAATACTAGAGCAAGACAACAATGGTCAATGGTTGTGCACAAAAATACATATAAAAAAGTTCCAAAAAGTACATGTCAAGTTTGAATCATTCCTACACACACTTTGAGTATAATGAGATTATGAAGGTTCCTTTCACTCACCCGAACAATTAAATCAACAACACTTAAATTATGCAATCATCAAGACAAACACCAATTATGTGAACAAAATGAGAATCAAAAAGGTCTTTCAAGGGTTGTAGTGGGGCTTGGTTTACAAGGAAGGGATAAAATCGAAGGAAATCGAACAAAAGTTCCTAAGGGAGCATTTCTCCAAATTCACTCAATAAACTTCCTCAAACCCAAATTTTCTTTTCTTCACATTCCACAACCGGGAGCTTTTTCTCGCATGCACAAGAATCTACAAAACTAGCAAACCAAGTGAAACGCAAAAGAGTTAAGAATAAAGTAACAACTTAAAACAATGAACTATTGCAATGCTTGCAATATCAAACGCCAATCCCCGGCAACGGCGCCAATTTGTTGAATAGTATATTCAAGGCAAATATTTTTGTATCGTATCCACAGAGATTGGGTGATATTACCGCCGTTCTATAGTTGTGATCATTTTAAGTTGATAAATAAAAATGGGTTTGGTTTATGTTTGGAATTTATCTCGAATTTTAGAAACAAACTAAGATAGTAAAATATGGTTTTCTCAAATAAAAAGTGCTTTGCCAAGATTAGTGTTCACTATTCCAAACTCATGCATTCCCTCAAACCATGTATATGAATTCTAATTTCATGAATACCATCTAGTATTGCCTCAATGTCATTTATTCCTAAATAACATTGTATTAATTGTTAAACAAAACTTTAGGTAATTTCTTCACCTAAACATGCATCTAACCATCATTATCTAGCAATACAAGCGATAAACAATACATAGATCTATTTCTACAATTTATGTATTGTTTGAATAAATCTCTAAAACAATATTTATATTATCTTTTTCAACAATAATATAAATCAAAGATAAGAGTTCAAAACAAGAGATTCATACTATATTCACTCAATAAGAGATTCACATACATGAATATTTAAGAGAGATACATAGAGTTATGAGGAATAGCTACCTCTAATCTTAGCAAAGAAAGTTGTTTAGTTACTCATCACCATGACAGAAATCTTGCAAAGATATGAAATCCCGTTTTTGCCTTCTGTCGCACGCTCGCGAAAAATGAACAGAGTCGCCACCAATATATTTATCCCATAAGGGAAAGGAATATCAGAAAACCTAGGAAAAGGAAGGAACAGGGTCTTGCGACCAGAGAATCAAGGTACGGGAGTCGGTTACGCAAGGGGAAGGTGCTAGCACCCCTCACGCCCATCGTACTCGATGGTATCCACCTATGTTTGTTTCTATCTAAAGGGTGTGTATCTATGTCTATGTCTAAATGCGAATGAATGCAAAATGTAGGGAAAATAAAGAATTATACCCGCACGGGCCCTACCCCGCTGCCTACGTATCCTTTTCAGGAATCAGAGTTACCGTAGCTCGGCTCACGATTTTCTGTTTGTTTTTGTGTTTTTTAATTGGGCGGAGTTAACGTTCGCACTCTTGCATAAGGGAACAGCCTAGGATGCAATGGAGCGGAGATAACGGTGCCCTTAGGTGCCAAAGAGGCAAAAGGAAAAGAGATTGGTTTGTGTCTTTTAGGGTAGATGAGTGATGAACAGTTCCCAATACCGGGCCACTCACCACTTTCTCTACTTTGCTTTAGTCTGAACCATTGTTAGATGTTTTAAAGTGTTTTTGGTTGTGTATTTTTTAAGGGGAATTTGTTTGCGAGTCGAATCACATAAAATGTATAATGATCGAGAAGCAGATTAGGGAACGAATCCCACTCACTTCCATCCCATTATGTAATGTTTAAGAAACAGATTAGACAGTGAATCTCACTCATTTCTCTCCCATTAATTAATGTTTGAGAAACAGATTAGGGAATGAATCCCACTCGTTTCTCTCCCATTAAGTAGCGACCGAGAAACAGATTAGGGAATGAATCCCACTCGTTTCTATGCCACTAAGCGATTGAGAAATAGATTAGGGAATGAATCCCACTCATTTCTCTATCACTTGCTTAATGTGATTCGCATCTTCCTTTTATTAATGTTTTAAAGAGTTGAAAAAGAAAAAGAATGCAAAAGGGAACTAGATCTAACATTCTAATCTATGTTATCTAATCTATAATTGGCCCTAAGGTTGAGGATAACTACCCTATCTCAATTCCCCTTAACAAAGAAGGAAGAGTCTAAGGGAACATGGCAAGCAATAGTATGGAATAAGCAACATCAAAGCAAGAAACGAGAGGCTAAGCATGGAAACAAGAGAGGAAAGCCTCAAGTCAGTAGCAAAACAAGGGATTGAGTGTCCCAAATCAAATACAAAAGCATCACGGTATCACACAAAAGTATTCACAAAAAGTTACCAAAGTATCGCATGAATCGTTACTTATCAATTAGCGAACAAACATCATTTAATCGATGCGAAAAGCAAGTGAACACATGGTCTAAGCTTGAAGTCAGTAGCAAACTCATTCATTTAGTTCCAATACCCTATGTTAATCTATATTAGTCAATTAGCATGACACAATACAAAACTCTAACCAAAACTAGACAACACTAGGTTAATACTAGCTAAACGGTTTCAAATTGCGAATGAAGTTAGAAACATGCAATCAAATGGTACAAGTCAGTAGCAAATAGCCTTTACTAGATGCCTAAACAATCACAAAATCATGCCAAGGGGTTTCACACAAAGTTACGGGTCATTTGTACAAGTTACGGTGCGATCGTCAATCAAAAACAAGTTATTTACATGTGATAAAGGAAAATCAATTAAAATAGGAAAACATGATCTAAAATTTTCAATTCCAGGTTTTAGAACCTCTAGACATCCCTAATTATATGTACAAAAAAGAACCAACGCCATTGCATAAATGCATTTCAATTTGAGAGCACAAACGTCACAAACATCTATTAAAACGCATGTTAATCGAGTCGAACGACACTAGCCAAATACCAATCAAAACAAAGAATTAGGAATTCATTTTTTATACACATTATCATGGATTAGCCTACTGAAACTATACAAAAAACGGTGGTTAAATTCTGATCCTAAGGTGTTAAACAAAATTAATTTGCAAAACCTAGCAAAACCAAAGGAAACATGAACATACCAACGTAAATGATTTATTGAAGATGGCAAAACAATTTCTAAAAATATACAAAAAATATCACAATTATGTACATACATAAAACTATCTAAAACATATTTTTTCACATTTTTTGTTTCATGGAAAAATGACTTATGGACCAAAATTTATGAAGGAAACAAATATGGCAAATCAAAGAGTTTTGAACAGGCAGGGGTATAAAAGCAATTTGGGAATGCACTGATGCCTAGTTGAGGGTGCGTTTGGGCCCGGATCCGAGGGGTGTAGAAATCAAAGCACCAGGCCCAGTTACCAATCTCAGTCCACTATCATTCTTTTTATTCTATTTATTCATTTTGCATGTGGATCACTTATTCCATTTTATTTGGTTCACCCAACATGTGCAATGTAACGTGACAGAAAAATGCCCCAAAGCAAATATCAATTGGTCAAATAGATTTTAAGTGGATAAAGACAAAAATGATTCACAAGCCAATTACCTCACGCCAACACATCACACTAATCATTGAGAAAAGACAAAATATCCAAACTGAGGGGAGAGCAAGCCAATCCCGACGCCACACGTATGCCAGCCATGCAAGAAAAATAAAAAGAAAGACTCAGACGCCGGAGCAAAGCTCCGGTCGTCTTCCCCGGTGTCTCACGGCGGCGATTTCATCACCTTTCCAGAAATTGAAACTAACAGTATTGACTTGCTCGGATTTTCATGTAGATTCTAGATCCGATCTCCGTTTTGTCCAAATCACACTCTAACATTACGAACATAAACCACAAGATTATGCCACAACTCAACGGCTCTCACGAGACGATCCCAAACTATCCTAAATGACTAGTGCAATTCACAGAATCAAGATGCAATAAATATATACAAGGAAACATGCGCATATGCTATACATCAATGGCGAGCGAGATCTGAACGAACAACACAACTAGCAAACACTATGCGGACCTAATATGGAAGATGAGAGTTTAGAGAGATTCAAGAGCCACACCTGATCGAATTTAACATTTCTAGAAAGCTCCTCTACGCTCTGTTGTTCTTGATGTGAATAGCGATGATTCCAGTCGATGCGAACCGTTTCGTTTTGCTTTCTTTGATTATGGCGGTTGATAGTGATTGTTTGGAGTTGGTTTGATAATGGTGAAGGCTGAGTGCTACTGATGATGGTTGAAGAATGATGATGGTGATCGATGGAGATTCTCGAAGGTTGATGGTGAAAGTGGTTACGGTGGTGACGGTGGTGGAAGAGGGAGGTCGAAGGTGGAAAGTGAAGATGAATGATGGAAGAGTTTTTAGGTGGTTGGAGTTTGTTACACCTTGTAACAAACTTTGGAGGAAGCTGGGAAGAGAGAGCCGAGAGAGAAAGTGAGAGAGATGAAGGTGTTTTTTGAGAGAAAGTGAGGGAAAATGAGAATGCGTGTGTGAGTTTGTGAAGAGTTTTGGAGTTATATAGTGTGAGGTGCATGAGAGTGTTATGGTGTATTGTATGTACAAGATAGTTTCCCCCTCAAACTTAGTGAACAAGTTGTCTAATTAAGGCAAGTTTGCTGCATGCTTTCTGAGTTCCTTGATGTTGCCTGGCCTTCCTACTCAATGTGGCAATGGCATGCATGCCATACACTTCTCTTTGCATCAATGACATTATATCAATGATAACTCGCGCAGCCTACTTCGTGTACCTATATCTCGCTCCATGAACTACCATTTGCCTTGACTTTGGTATCAATGTGAAGAGGATGTTTGCTAGAGGAAGTTTTATGTTAATGGTATCGTGAATCGTGACTTGGAGGTGTGTTGCACCCCAAAATTTGCCCGTCTGATTTTATTTCTAATTGGCTTAAGATGCACATTTCATTTGCATGTATCCATTAGGTCATTAACATATCATGCATCATTTAATCAATAAACTTAGCATAAGATCAAGGGTCTTGGAAATTAAGGATTTCTACTTCACTCAAGCGCGGTTCATTTGGTTCTTCTTTGAATATGGAACTATGGGATTAAGGCTCGGATCCATGGGTATTGTAGACTTCTATTATATTTCAAGGAGCTTGGGTTATGGTTTCACCTTATTTATAATCAACAAAAGTATAACATGTCGGGTTATTGGTCCACAATTTATATATGTCTTAGACTTTGTGAGAGTTGGAGTTTTACTTGGTATTTTATGAATCCTAGCAAGATTGGAAGCATTTGGCCTAGACTTTTGAGCAAGCCTATATTATATTTTGGGGTTATCTCGTCATACATTCAAGGTTACGAGAATTGATGAAGCCAGAAAATTCAAAAAGACAATGGAAAGTCATCATCCGAATTCAAATCAAGCATCAATGCTATATCATTTCATCATCATTTGCAAGAAAATAAGAAATTCAAATTTTATTTATTTGAAAATATTACAAAGCCATCACCATTGCATAAGTACAAAACATCATGAAATCCACATAAATATATCATGACCCAAAATTTCTAAATCTATTCCTTTCAAGTGCTCAGGCCTGTTTCTCCAATCTTCAACTTCATAACCACGCCTTCATCAGCCTTCAAGCATTGTCACACAAATGTATATTCGCTCCATGTCCACGCCTGCACGACAAAACCGAAACTGCAGCCCCACAAAGTTCAATTTTTCAACCTAAACTCTCATCCTGTATCAATAAACCAACCTGCAAGATCAAACCATATCAGTACCATAAAAAAATACCAATTCAAATCTACTACAACCTGCCAACAAAACTGCAACAACAGCATCAATATTTAAATGTCCAAACATTCAAGCAAATCTGCATATAGAACAGACGCAAATTCTCAACCAAAACACATCCATATTAGTTCATCATTCAAACATACAAGAGCAAAGAATAATACATTTTCCAGCCCTGCATCCACACAACTTAACCAACATTCATCAAACCCTTTTAAGCTAATTAACTTTTTCTAAACTATATTCACCCTAGTATTTCAGTTACAAAACTCTAACAACCATAACTACCTCCTAACCGATTTCTAACTACCAAATAACAACCTATAACTAACCTTCAGAAACAGTTACAAAATTCTAACCAACTGCTAACAGATAACTGAATCCAAACAGAAAAATCAGAGAGTGAACTAACCTCCACTTCCTATAAATCAGAACCTGGACTCTCTCTGCAAGGTCTCCACCATTTTTCCACTTTCACTCTCGATCTTTTCTCATCTCAGCCACTCTTCATAGACTCTCCATGATTCTCTTCACTTCTTAACCTCATCTTCATTTTTCTCCACAAATCTGCAACTTCATCCACCTCCATAATCTTCAAGTTTCAATCATCACCTTCAACCTCCATTGATAGCCTGCAGAAGCATCATAATCAGCAAAACAGAAAATCATCAGCTTCCATCAACTTCGATACAATCATCGTCACTCTTCAACAACGAGAATCAGAGAAACAAATCGCAACCGAAAGCCATTACCGATTCTTCATCCTTCTCCAATCAACAACCTCCAACGTTCATCCTCTTCTACAAACCGGACCTGCGAAGAATTATCACCAACAGAAATCAAGAAGGAGAAGAAAAGGTGTGAATCAGATAGGGGAAATAAAAGATTGACGCTAACTCTTACCTCAATTTCCTGTCGCCGGCATCTTCGAATCTGCCATAATCACGATCTCCATCTGAGGTTCAATGAGGTTCATCGTCCATTAATCATCTTCACCGCACCTTCCTCACTGCAGATAACAACAACATCATCATCATCGCGAACGGACGGGAGACGAAGGAGAAGAGAGGTCAATCGGTGTTCGCGAGTTATTTTCGATCGGAGAAGGAAGGGTATTACCGGCCGCCGCGCGCATTCGCGAGAAGGAGAAACTGAAGCGAAGAGGACTTCACCGGAGTAGCTTTCCGCCGCCGCTGCGTTTGAGTGAGAGAAGGAAGAAGAGAAGATATGTTGAGAAGCTGATCCGTCACAGGTAATTGAACCCTAATTTCCTTTCTTCCATTTTCTTTTTCATATTTGTTTTATTTAATTAATTAAATTTTGTTAATTAATAAAAAATCAGATAATAAAATCTACATGTGAAAAGTCTGCTGAATAAGCCTTGGGCCTTCACCGAAATTGCTGGCACACACCCCTCGAGGGCCCATCGCACCATCCTCTTTTTTTGTATGAACAAAAACTGTACAAAAACGTTCCTGGGCCTTGATCTTATTGGGCTCTGCGCCTGTGTTGCTTACTGCACCATCATTTCAAGTTCACACCCCCTGTTCATGTTAGATTTAGACCTTTAGTTAGTTTTTTTGCCATTTCTTTTAGGTGATTAATTGCTAATTTTTCTCCTACTAATTTTTTAGACTTTAATACAATTTTAGACATAAAAAATATGCATAAAAATATTAGTTTTAGGCTATTTGCTTTAGTCTTTTACTTGATTAGAACTCAATTCCTCTCATAAAAAAAAACCATAAAAATAATAGTATTTTAAATTCGATTTTTGTACTATTTTGCATTGTTCACTTTCATGTCTTGTACCATATTTTCAAGTGTTTATGTTAGCCATTTTACACTAATTCTTGTATCGTTATTTACTTGTATTTTTACTTGTAATTTCGATCTCCGCTTATGCTTATATTCTCATGTCGCTTTTTGCTCCTAACCATTAGGTAGAAACCATGACAACTTTAGGAATTAGAGGTTCCCATCATATTAGGCTAGTTTTCATCTTAGGCTAGTTTTGTTTATTTTCCTTTTTCGACTTTAAAGTACTTAATAAAGGAAGAGGCGAATCACATTAAAAGTGGGAGAGAAATGAGTGGGATTTATTCCCTAATCTGTTTCTCAAACACTTAGTGAGAGAGAAATGAGTGGGATCCATTCCCTAATCTGTTTCTCGATCACTACAAAGAGAAATGAGTGGGATTCATTCCCTAATCTGTTTCTCGATTATTAGAGAAATGAGTGGGATTCATTCCCTAATCTGTTTCTCTATCCATGTAGAGAAATGAGTGGGATTCATTCCCTAATCTGTTTCTTTGACATCATACAATCTAATGTGATTCAATTCGCAGATTAAAATCCCTTAAAAAACACCAATCAAAACGTCTTAAAGCATTTAATAAAGGCTCAGACCTAAATCAAAGTAACGAAGTGGTGCGGAACCTTGTATTGGGTTTTGTTCATCACGGAATTACCCTAAAAAATACAAACCAATCTTTCCTCTCTCGCCTCCGAGGCATTCTTTCTCTTGCCTTCAGGGCATTCTTTCTCCTAATCGGACACGTTATTTCCACTCCATTCCCAGCTTAAGACTCCAGAGGTCGAGCAGCGGAGTGCGAATGTAACTTCGTCCACTAAAAAACACAAAAACAAACAAAAAATATAGAGCCGAACTACGGCGCTCTGATTCCTGAAAAGGATACGTAGGCATTGGGTCGCGGGGCCTAAGCGAGCACAACTATTTATAAACCTTATTTTCCCCGTGTTTCTTTTTCTTTCATTTGCATGCATTCCCTTAGTAATTAAGCTTTAGATTTATACACCCTTAGAATAGAACAAACATAAGTGGATCCTGTGGAGTACCACAGACGTGAGGGGTGCTAATACCTTCCCCTCGCGTAACCGACTTCTTACCTGATCTCTGGTCGCAAGACCCTTTCTTATCCATTCTTTATTCTAGGTTTTCCGATATTCCTTTCCTTCTTTGGGATAAATATATTGGTGGCGACTCTGTCTGTTCACATTTTCGCGAGCGTGCGACAGCTGGCGACTCTGCTGGGGAACTAGCTTAGTCGATCCTAGCTTGTGTTTGCTTTCTTTTCTTTGGGTGTTTATTTATCAATTTATTGTTTTATTGCTTTACTGCTTTATTGCTTTACTGCTTTATTGCTTTGTTTCTTTATGCCTTGCATATCATGACTATTTATTGCTTGCATATCATGTTTATTTTCTCGCATTCTGGACTATATTATGGGTCCCCGTGGGGGCCACATATTTTCTCTGTTTGCAGGTTGGGTGGGATTTCTATGAGGTAAAAGGCCCAATACCCAGGCCAGAGTGATACTTAGGCTACCTAGGATAGAGTGGATAGTCATGACGCCAACAGAATGTCAGGTTCTGTTGATTGCGATCATGAGACCCACGACCAGTTGAGGTTCAAATGGGATACCATCGTTGGCATGTATTTGCAACGATGATGGTGTCTCAGGAGAACTGTTAACGCTGGTGACCTTTTGACCTACCTTATACTAGACCATACCTGTGAGAGGGGTTGGGAAATTTTGTTTTGCAGGAAAACATGCCTCCATCCCACCCTATGCCCGTTCAGATTATCTATCATAATCAACGTCGAACCTCTGAATCTGGAGGGTTCGACCATCTTTGACTTATACAGAAGTTCTACATCAGTTATCTATCAGAATCAACGTCGAACCTCTGAATCTAGAGGGTTCGACCATCTTTGACTTATGCACCGCCTATTTATCCAGAAAGCAACGTCGAACCTCTGAATCTAGAGGGTTCGACCATATCTTATAGTCCATGAGAAGTTGTTATCCGAGAGGCCTTGATCCTTGATCCTGATTCCTACTGCATTTGCATCATCATTAACATTTTTGCATTCATGCATATGCATCCATGGTCACCAAGACTCTTACATTCTTCCTCTCCATTAGATCAGCCAAGACGATTCTCCCACACCGATATCTGACAATACAATAGACAAAGAATCATGGGGAATTACAAACAAGATCAAGTTGTTATGGCACCTTCCACCACTGAAGCCTAGAGACTTTGTGTTTGTCAGAGAACAATTCAGTTGCATCAAAATAAAGCCATGCCATTGTATAGATTTCTCATGTATTTTCAATTGTATTACTTTTGTTGTTATCAAGTACTTCTCATTGTAAGAAACTCATTCTGTTTGAATAAATTAAAATAATGCAATATGCATGTTATTCTCAAATCATTTTATCTTTGTCATTATGTTCATTAATATTCAACTCATTTGTCTGAAGCAACTAAAAAAGGAGAATGATGAAAATCAAAAACACATGAACTACTAACTGTATGCTTTTGGAACAAGATCCTGCTGACGATGTACAGGCATTATTTCAATTTCCAAACACTGGAGTTATAAGGGAGTGAAACCCTCGTCAACCCCTTTGAGCCTAAGGAGTAGTAGTTTCTTTTCAAAAAAAAATACAAAACCCTCAATCTTAACCAGGGGTAGGGTAGGCTTCAGTTAGTGCGACTGAGTGCTCAACTTTCAGGTATTCCATCAGAGGATCAATCATATCTCATATCTCACAACAAAGAAGAAGATCACAATCCACAATGGATGTATCTCATTCACTAAGAAGAAGGCAGTCACAACCTTTTCAACAAGTCAATCACCAAAGTCATACAACTTGTTCCCGAACGAGAAAAAAATAATGAAAAGAAAGTTATGAATCAAAAAAGAAAGAAACAATAGCCCGCTAAGTCAAAAGAAAGAAAAGCTTTGAAGCAAATGACTTAGGCAAAAATTAGGGCATATCCCGCTGGACAACGAAAACAAAAATAAAAAGAAACTTTTTGTCCAGGCAAAAGTTAGGGAAAGCAAAAAAGCAAAATAAAAATCCTCCAAGGGACAAGTTGTTGTGACCATCAACGAAAACACCAAAGGGTGGCTGCCATCTCCATCGAAGCCATAAAGGATCCTCATCCATCACAATCCTTCCTGAAAGGTGAACACTCGTGTCAAACTAGCTGAACGTAGGACTGGAGAACATCACGAAGAAGGGGTGGGTTAAGTAGAACTTGAGCCTTTATCCTTTGTTTCTCAAACCGTGAACCCGGCCACGTTACAACCCTCAAAAGTCCTAATTGAAGTAGGGTTCGTTCCGAAAGCATACAAACTGTAAGATCATGTCAAACTGACTCCTTATGTTGCTGTGTCATTTGTGTTAGTATCAATACAACATTTTGACAAATAAAAACTTTTCTTTGAGAGTAACATGTGCATTGCATTTCTCATTATCTCTTCCAAAACAGAATTGTCTCCAATCTGAAAGCAAGTACTTGATACCAAGGAAAGTTCAACATTGAAACTCCATCGAGTAATCTTACAAAGGCAAAGGTTGGTCATCTGCAAAGCAAATATCTGAAGCATCCATTTGGTGGAATAGTTCCTTTCAATCTGGGGCATTCATTCCATGATCAACACTGGGGCAGACCATTGCAAATCTCCATGATTCAAGCATACCAAAGTTCTATCTCAAGAGATCTTACAAGCTGGGGCAAGCTAGTAACAATTCATCTCTTCATCTTCAATCAAGTATCAGATATCGAGACAAGTGTCGAGGAGTCAAGCCAAACACCTCACCATCACAAATTCTATCCTTCAAGCAACAACTTTTCCCGCAAGGGCACACTCCTTCCATCCCTGGTACCTTGGAAACAAATCATTCCATTCATATTCATGCATGCATCATGCATATCATTGCACTCTCATTGACATTTCTCCCGCATGATCCAATCACCAACAAATCAGGGGCATCCACCCCATCTTGATTCTCAATCAGAGTTTCAGAACTCCACCTAATCTATTCCACACAAAGCAGAAACCCTGACAAATCAATCAGTATACTGTATATAGAATTCATTGCATTGCATCTCCAGAAGTGCACAGAATAAATCAAACATTGCATGTGAAACATAAGCCAAGTTACTCATCAGATGGGTCTTTTACAAGCATTCAATTGGTATTCCACTGGATCACTCAGAGTTACCATTGTGGTGTCATCTCCCAAAGTCAATCATGTTCATCTTTCTTCAACCCAGAGTTGATGTTTTTGTGTTCAACCCAGAGTTGATTTTCCTTTCATCTTTTAACCCCGAGTTAATTATCTTTTCCCACTCACCCAGAGTTGACGGATATTTCTTATCTTTTCTCATTCCCACTCAACCCAGAGTTGACGGTTATCCTTTGCCTTTCCCTCTCAACCCAGAGTTGACGGTTATCCCTTTTTTCAATCCAGAATTGACTATCTCTCTTTCCCAGTCAACCCAGAGTTGACGGTCATCATTTGTCTTTTCCCACTCAACCCAGAGTTGACGGTTATCATTTGTTCAATCCAGAATTGACTATCTCTCTTTCCCACTCAACCCAGAGTTGACGGTTGTCCCTTGTTCAATCCAGAATTGATTTCTCTTTTCCCACTCAACCCAGAGTTGACGGTTATCTTTTATTCAACCCAGAGTTGATCCTTTTCCCGCTCAACCCAGAGTTGACGGTTATCTCTTGTCTTTCCCACTCAATCCAGAGTTGACGGTCATCTTATATCTTTTCCCACTCAACCCAGAGTTGACGGTTAGTCCTTGATGATTTCTTTTCCCACTCACCCAGAGTTGACGGTCACCTTCTACTCAACCCAGAGTTGACGGTTGTCTCTTATTTTCCCGCTCAACCCAGCGTTGACGCTTATCTTTTACTCAACCCAGAGTTGATTCCTTGTCTTTTCCCACTCAACCCAGAGTTGACGGTTATCTTCTATTCAACCCAGAGTTGACCTCTTTCCCACTCAACCCAGAGTTGACGGTCATCCTTTATTCAACCCAGAGTTGATCTTTTTCCCACTCAACCCAGAGTTGACGGTTATCATTTGTTCAATCCAGAATTGACTATCTCTCTTTCCCACTCAACCCAGAGTTGACGGTTGTCCCTTGTTCAATCCAGAATTGATTTCTCTTTTCCCACTCAACCCAGAGTTGACGGTTATCTTTTATTCAACCCAGAGTTGATCCTTTTCCCGCTCAACCCAGAGTTGACGGTTATCTCTTGTCTTTCCCACTCAATCCAGAGTTGACGGTCATCTTATATCTTTTCCCACTCAACCCAGAGTTGACGGTTAGTCCTTGATGATTTCTTTTCCCACTCACCCAGAGTTGACGGTCACCTTCTACTCAACCCAGAGTTGACGGTTGTCTCTTATTTTCCCGCTCAACCCAGCGTTGACGCTTATCTTTTACTCAACCCAGAGTTGATTCCTTGTCTTTTCCCACTCAACCCAGAGTTGACGGTTATCTTCTATTCAACCCAGAGTTGACCTCTTTCCCACTCAACCCAGAGTTGACGGTCATCCTTTATTCAACCCAGAGTTGATCTTTTTCCCATTCAACCCAGAGTTGATGGTTATCCCATTCAACCCAGAGTTGACGGTTACCTTCTTTTCCCACTCAACCCAGAGTTGACGGTTATCTTTTATCCTTTTCCCACTCAACCCAGAGTTGACGGTTATCTTCTTTCTTTCCCACTCAACCCAGAGTTGACGGTTATCCTTTGTTCAATCCAGAATTGATTAATTCTTTTTCCCACTCAACCCAGAGTTGACGGCTATCATTTACCTTTTTCCTCTCAACCCAGAGTTGACGGTTACCTTCTTCTCCCATTCAACCCAGAGTTGACGGTTATCTTTTATTCGACCCAGAGTTGATTCTTCTCCTTTCCCATTCAACCCAGAGTTGACGGCCACCTTTTATCCTTCCCACTCAACCCAGAGTTGACGTTTATTTTTTTTTAACCCATAGTCATTATCCAATTACTTTCTCTCAACCCAGAGTTGATCTTCTTTCTTTCTTTCTCAACCCCGAGTTGACTTTCCTTTATTCTTCGACCCAAAGTTAACCCACTTTTCTCCTTCAACCCAGGGTTGAGTTCTATTTCATTTCTAACCCAAAGTTAATTTGTTCAATCCAGAGTTAATACATTTTTCCTCAGTGGAGTTGGCATCGCTTTTTCCCCAGTGGACTCTTCTTCTCATCAGGCAAATTTTTCAGGTTCCATTGATATTTAATCTTCTTCTACCTTGAATGATCGAAAGGCTAGCGCCAATCTCACCTTCAGGTTTAAGATGATTAAATAGGGGCAGCTGTTGCACCCCAAAATTTGCCCGTCTGATTTTATTTCTAATTGGCTTAAGATGCACATTTCATTTGCATGTATCCATTAGGTCATTAACATATCATGCATCATTTAATCAATAAACTTAGCATAAGATCAAGGGTCTTGGAAATTAAGGATTTCTACTTCACTCAAGCGCGGTTCATTTGGTTCTTCTTTGAATATGGAACTATGGGATTAAGGCTCGGATCCATGGGTATTGTAGACTTCTATTATATTTCAAGGAGCTTGGGTTATGGTTTCACCTTATTTATAATCAACAAAAGTATAACATGTCGGGTTATTGGTCCACAATTTATATATGTCTTAGACTTTGTGAGAGTTGGAGTTTTACTTGGTATTTTATGAATCCTAGCAAGATTGGAAGCATTTGGCCTAGACTTTTGAGCAAGCCTATATTATATTTTGGGGTTATCTCGTCATACATTCAAGGTTACGAGAATTGATGAAGCCAGAAAATTCAAAAAGACAATGGAAAGTCATCATCCGAATTCAAATCAAGCATCAATGCTATATCATTTCATCATCATTTGCAAGAAAATAAGAAATTCAAATTTTATTTATTTGAAAATATTACAAAGCCATCACCATTGCATAAGTACAAAACATCATGAAATCCACATAAATATATCATGACCCAAAATTTCTAAATCTATTCCTTTCAAGTGCTCAGGCCTGTTTCTCCAATCTTCAACTTCATAACCACGCCTTCATCAGCCTTCAAGCATTGTCACACAAATGTATATTCGCTCCATGTCCACGCCTGCACGACAAAACCGAAACTGCAGCCCCACAAAGTTCAATTTTTCAACCTAAACTCTCATCCTGTATCAATAAACCAACCTGCAAGATCAAACCATATCAGTACCATAAAAAAATACCAATTCAAATCTACTACAACCTGCCAACAAAACTGCAACAACAGCATCAATATTTAAATGTCCAAACATTCAAGCAAATCTGCATATAGAACAGACGCAAATTCTCAACCAAAACACATCCATATTAGTTCATCATTCAAACATACAAGAGCAAAGAATAATACATTTTCCAGCCCTGCATCCACACAACTTAACCAACATTCATCAAACCCTTTTAAGCTAATTAACTTTTTCTAAACTATATTCACCCTAGTATTTCAGTTACAAAACTCTAACAACCATAACTACCTCCTAACCGATTTCTAACTACCAAATAACAACCTATAACTAACCTTCAGAAACAGTTACAAAATTCTAACCAACTGCTAACAGATAACTGAATCCAAACAGAAAAATCAGAGAGTGAACTAACCTCCACTTCCTATAAATCAGAACCTGGACTCTCTCTGCAAGGTCTCCACCATTTTTCCACTTTCACTCTCGATCTTTTCTCATCTCAGCCACTCTTCATAGACTCTCCATGATTCTCTTCACTTCTTAACCTCATCTTCATTTTTCTCCACAAATCTGCAACTTCATCCACCTCCATAATCTTCAAGTTTCAATCATCACCTTCAACCTCCATTGATAACCTGCAGAAGCATCATAATCAGCAAAACAGAAAATCATCAGCTTCCATCAACTTCGATACAATCATCGTCACTCTTCAACAACGAGAATCAGAGAAACAAATCGCAACCGAAAGCCATTACCGATTCTTCATCCTTCTCCAATCAACAACCTCCAACGTTCATCCTCTTCTACAAACCGGACCTGCGAAGAATTATCACCAACAGAAATCAAGAAGGAGAAGAAAAGGTGTGAATCAGATAGGGGAAATAAAAGATTGACGCTAACTCTTACCTCAATTTCCTGTCGCCGGCATCTTCGAATCTGCCATAATCACGATCTCCATCTGAGGTTCAATGAGGTTCATCGTCCATTAATCATCTTCACCGCACCTTCCTCACTGCAGATAACAACAACATCATCATCATCGCGAACGGACGGGAGACGAAGGAGAAGAGAGGTCAATCGGTGTTCGCGAGTTATTTTCGATCGGAGAAGGAAGGGTATTACCGGCCGCCGCGCGCATTCGCGAGAAGGAGAAACTGAAGCGAAGAGGACTTCACCGGAGTAGCTTTCCGCCGCCGCTGCGTTTGAGTGAGAGAAGGAAGAAGAGAAGATATGTTGAGAAGCTGATCCGTCACAGGTAATTGAACCCTAATTTCCTTTCTTCCATTTTCTTTTTCATATTTGTTTTATTTAATTAATTAAATTTTGTTAATTAATAAAAAATCAGATAATAAAATCTACATGTGAAAAGTCTGCTGAATAAGCCTTGGGCCTTCACCGAAATTGCTGGCACACACCCCTCGAGGGCCCATCGCACCATCCTCTTTTTTTTGTATGAACAAAAACTGTACAAAAACGTTCCTGGGCCTTGATCTTATTGGGCTCTGCGCCTGTGTTGCTTACTGCACCATCATTTCAAGTTCACACCCCCTGTTCATGTTAGATTTAGACCTTTAGTTAGTTTTTTTGCCATTTCTTTTAGGTGATTAATTGCTAATTTTTCTCCTACTAATTTTTTAGACTTTAATACAATTTTAGACATAAAAAATATGCATAAAAATATTAGTTTTAGGCTATTTGCTTTAGTCTTTTACTTGATTAGAACTCAATTCCTCTCATAAAAAAAAACCATAAAAATAATAGTATTTTAAATTCGATTTTTGTACTATTTTGCATTGTTCACTTTCATGTCTTGTACCATATTTTCAAGTGTTTATGTTAGCCATTTTACACTAATTCTTGTATCGTTATTTACTTGTATTTTTACTTGTAATTTCGATCTCCGCTTATGCTTATATTCTCATGTCGCTTTTTGCTCCTAACCATTAGGTAGAAACCATGACAACTTTAGGAATTAGAGGTTCCCATCATATTAGGCTAGTTTTCATCTTAGGCTAGTTTTGTTTATTTTCCTTTTTCGACTTTAAAGTACTTAATAAAGGAAGAGGCGAATCACATTAAAAGTGGGAGAGAAATGAGTGGGATTTATTCCCTAATCTGTTTCTCAAACACTTAGTGAGAGAGAAATGAGTGGGATCCATTCCCTAATCTGTTTCTCGATCACTACAAAGAGAAATGAGTGGGATTCATTCCCTAATCTGTTTCTCGATTATTAGAGAAATGAGTGGGATTCATTCCCTAATCTGTTTCTCTATCCATGTAGAGAAATGAGTGGGATTCATTCCCTAATCTGTTTCTTTGACATCATACAATCTAATGTGATTCAATTCGCAGATTAAAATCCCTTAAAAATCACCAATCAAAACGTCTTAAAGCATTTAATAAAGGCTCAGACCTAAATCAAAGTAACGAAGTGGTGCGGAACCTTGTATTGGGTTTTGTTCATCACGGAATTACCCTAAAAAATACAAACCAATCTTTCCTCTCTCGCCTCCGAGGCATTCTTTCTCTTGCCTTCAGGGCATTCTTTCTCCTAATCGGACACGTTATTTCCACTCCATTCCCAGCTTAAGACTCCAGAGGTCGAGCAGCGGAGTGCGAATGTAACTTCGTCCACTAAAAAACACAAAAACAAACAAAAAATATAGAGCCGAACTACGGCGCTCTGATTCCTGAAAAGGATACGTAGGCATTGGGTCGCGGGGCCTAAGCGAGCACAACTATTTATAAACCTTATTTTCCCCGTGTTTCTTTTTCTTTCATTTGCATGCATTCCCTTAGTAATTAAGCTTTAGATTTATACACCCTTAGAATAGAACAAACATAAGTGGATCCTGTGGAGTACCACAGACGTGAGGGGTGCTAATACCTTCCCCTCGCGTAACCGACTTCTTACCTGATCTCTGGTCGCAAGACCCTTTCTTATCCATTCTTTATTCTAGGTTTTCCGATATTCCTTTCCTTCTTTGGGATAAATATATTGGTGGCGACTCTGTCTGTTCACATTTTCGCGAGCGTGCGACAAGGTGCAACAAAAGTGGTCCTGAATGTGCCATGCCAATGCTGCCTTGCCATACACGTGTGGCCTGCCTAGTATTAGACAAAACGCGCCTTGGTCAATGAGTGACTAGCCTTGGTCAATGAGTGACTTTGAATCATTATATCTTGCTCATTACATGTTCAACTAAGGAGATCCATGGCTCATTAGAAAGAGGGCGTAGCAAGGAGTGATTTCATACCAAGACTGATCCCCATGGATATTTGTGGGCCTCTAAAAATGGATTTCAGTTCAGCCCGCCACGTGTTTGATAAAAGGTTTGTGCGTGACCTGGAATTCTGCCCAGCCTGATGCACGCCCTTGGCCAGTATGAACATGTGACTTTGGAGCTTTGTAAATGATTCACTCTTCGTCCAAATGGCTTGGTTCTTGTTTCATTGGGTAGAGGACATGGAGTAGAGTAGATGCATACCAAGTTTACACTTTATAGACCCTTGTGTGTCTCTATAATCGACCTCAAAGTTGGCACGCCACGTGCTTGATGAAATGTGTCACGTATGACCAGAATTGTGCCCAGCTTCATGACTTGTATAAATGGATTTCTTCAATCTTTGAACTCTTATATCTTTCAAACCACGCTCCAAATGAAAATGTTCCAAACTATAAAGTTGTAGAGAGCTATGATTAGAGCATTTTTCATGTTGTGACTTTTCTGAGAAAACGGCTGTTGACACGTGTAAACTGATGCTGAAGTGGACTGATCATCATGCCTTAAAATGCCAAAATAACTTCTAAGTATGAAAATTTCCATTTTTAGCCATATTTCCCAAAATGGAAACTTTGACCAATTCTTCCTGATTTTATTATTCCTTTGACTTTTCTTGATTAGCTTTCACCGAAAGTCCATATCTGAATAATTCTTCTGATTTTGACCCAAAAGTCAACTGTTCTGATTTTCTCTGATTATTGATGAAATTCCCGATTAAATTTTCTCCAGCCAGATCCAGTCAAATAAACACATCCACGTAGTCAATATGAAAGCTTCTCCCTCATAAAATCTCTTCCTGATTAAATGCTGACCAGAAAGTCAACTGGTTGACTTTGGTCAGAGAAACCCTGATTTGGGAGACCAGGTGATTTGCAAGCCAGTATTCTTCAACCAATGCCTTGACTTGAGACAAAGAGAAACCCCAATCTGGGAGGACTTCCTTGAACCTAGAACCACCTGATTATACCTCAGTCTCCTTATTCTCTGATCAAAATTCTTTGCAACAGAGCTTTTTCTTGTTAGTCTTTGAATGATATGAGTGCATGAATGTATATGAATTATGACCTAAGTGATGTATGTACATGAATGCAAAACCTAAGCCAGTTAGAAGTAAAGGGGTAGGACAAATTTGGGGTATGACACCTTCAACCTAATTTTCTCTACTGTTTTTCTGTAATGGAATAATGTACTCTCTAAAATCCCCAAACTAAAGATATATCAAAATTACATTCATTGCCTTTCTAATGAGACAAAAGGAGAAATGATTGCCATCCCCTTTTTGCCACCTAATTGACCAATAGAAGTGAATAGCCCCAAAAAGTGCTCTTTTGTTGTCTACCACGCCACCACTTCACATGCCTCCATAAAAGTCAGATTCTTCACTTAAACACGCTGGCAGGATTCGCTCAGTTCGCGGCGCCAACAGGAGGACGCGGTGCCAACTGAGCTGACTTGGACATCTCTGATTTTGACTCAGTTCGCGGCGCCAACAAGAGGACGCGGCGCGAACTGGCTTGATGATGACTTCTTCCTTGGTTACTTGGCAGCTTCCTTGTGTTATCTCAGCTTGTATCCTCTTTGATCAATTCATGATGTAAATTTCTACAAAACTAGCAATGAAAGTGAAATATCTACTCAAATCACATAACAACGAGAATAACTTCATTTTTGCAACTTGTGTGAGTAAAGCGTGTGATTTGCAATTAAATTTGATTAAAGGGACCAATAAAAGGATATGAAATATACTACAATTTGGTCCCTAACAATGAGGTAGTATTTTCCTTACATAGGACCTTAGATGTAGTTTTGGGCAAGAGACTCCATCATACTTTGCAAAGGCAAGAACTTTGAACTTTGGAGGAATAACAATATCTGAGACGAGTCCAAGATCTTTGAAGTCTAAACCAGGTATTTTTTGTATCTCCATAGCTTTCATGCGTTCTTCCAACAGCTGGTATTTTTCATCACCCTGCTCGTCTTCGGAATGATCATCTTCTTCGTTAGAAGAGAGAGAGAGGGTTTGGCAGAACCCTGGTTGCTGTGATTGTCTTCTCGATCACCTTCGCCGACTATTTCAGGGATCGGTGCCTTTTTGGACCTCTTGACTGGGATTTTGACCTTTCTTGTCGGGTGACTTAAGCCTACAGATCCTTTGGGCTTCTTTTTCTTCTTGATTATCAAGGCTTTCAGTTCCTGTTGCCCCTTTGCTAGCACCAGAATTACTATCTGAACTTGGGTGTTCTGTGCTTCGAGATTCTTGACGCTTGTTTCGGAATCCATCTCTTCTAACTGAAATAAACAGCAAGGAGATGAGACACCTCTTATTTGAACCTGTTATGCAATGTTTATGAATGAAATGCATATGCAATGTTTTCAAGGATCTTAGAATTTAGATTTGTTAAAACAAAAGAGAAACAAACATTTATTAGTCAAACAATTTATTTCTTTTTCTTTTCTTTTCTTTTTTTATTTCTTTCGGGCTTACAAAATAAAGAAAATAAAGGATTCCTCAAGCCTCCCATGGACGCTTTCTTTTTGCACCCAGGAATGTGTTGATCTGCTGTTCTTCCTGGAGTTGTCTGGTGAGCTCCAACACTTTCCTCTCATAGTCTTGACAGTGTGCTTTGAAGGTGTCTCTTTCTTCTCTTAGTTGAACCCAAGATTTCTGCAGCTCTTCCAGGTCAGTTGGAATGTCCGGATGCAGAACAACTCGAGGTTCGTCCCCTTCGATTTCTGGCTCAATAGTCACAGGTAGAATAGCGGGATATGGCATGATGAGTTTCTGAGCACGAGCCCTCACCCATTTGAGATAAGGCTCCATGGGAATATAGTTACATTGTCCTAAAGTCTTGCTTTCTACTTTGTAGACACTGCCCCAAGCATGTATAAACCTTTGTCGATGTCTTTGGGAATCATCTTCGTAGTCGAACACAATGCCACGGATAATCATGTCATGAGGACCGTTTCTTCGTGCATATCTAAATTGGCGCAAAGCTAAAGAGGGGTTGTAAGTGATGCCTCCCCTGATGCCAAGGAGTGGCACATTAGGGTACTCTCCACAATGGTCAATGATAGTGATGTCTCTTTGAAAGAAGTTGTTGAATAGTATATTCAAGGCAAATATTTTTGTATCTTATCCACAAAGATTGGGTGATATTACCGCCGTTCTATAGTTGTGATCATTTTAAGTTGATAAATAAAAAAGGGTTTGGTTTATGTTTGGAATTTATCTCGAATTTTAGAAACAAACTAAGATAGTAAAATATGGTTTTCTCAAATAAAAAGTGCTTTGCCAAGATTAGTGTTCACTATTCCAAACTCATGCATTCCCTCAAACCATGTATATGAATTCTAATTTCATGAATACCATCTAGTATTGCCTCAATGTCATTTATTCCTAAATAACATTGTATTAATTGTTAAACAAAACTTTAGGTAATTTCTTCACCTAAACATGCATCTAACCATCATTATCTAGCAATACAAGCGATAAACAATACATAGATCTATTTCTACAATTTATGTATTCCTTGACTCCACTCTTTGTTTCCCAATTGGACTCGATTTCTGATTTTCGCAAATGTAAGGAAGCAGCAATGATTTCAGGTTTTGGAATCTTTTCTAAACCAGTGAAAGGTAATTGATCTTGAACAGGTAACTCAATCAGTTCAGAGAACTCTTCCAAAGTGGGTACTAACTGGTAATCAGGGAATGTAAAACAATGATGTTCGGGGTCAAAGAACTGGAACAGGACCCGTATCATGTCATCTTCAAATTTTGAGGTAACCAAATGGAGTAGGTGACCGTGCTTTTCAGTGAATTGAGCATTTCTGGGAAATTCTGATATTAAGTCCTTAAGTTCAGATGGTACTGTTGAAATGTTGATCCGGACATAATCTCTGGTAGCGGGAGCCATTACCTGCAACAACAGAACAAAGGTAAACTCTTCGATCCTTGAAATGATTAGTGAAAAAATGATATGTTTATGATGCTTATGATGTCATGATGTCAAACATGTGGCACACACAAACAAATCAAACAAATAGCCTTAGGTTTAAAGGCTTGCATGAAGTTTGATAGGTGATACCCTCCCCACTGAAGTTGAGTTGGTTAAAACCTGTCTTAAAATAGTATTCGGGTTCTATGATCCTTGGAGACAACATCTCAATACGGCGCTCGGACGACCGATCAAAATATTCCTCGAGGATAACTAACTTCGATCAAACTCAAAGCTAGTCACTTAATAGGCCACAAGTCAAGTTCAACTAAAGGTTCTAAGACAAATTAGTGTTTAATGACATTTCGGAAGCCTAACATACTCCTTGATTGTTTTCAAGGGATATCAGTATAAACCAAAGTGTCGCACTAACGATGACCACCAGATTAACCGTATCGGTACATGCCGTACAGTTTCCTTGGTCTATAGTCACATACTTAAGGTATCTAGAGATTCGGGTTAGAATCTTTCACACAAGTAAATACCCAAACAAACCTTTGAAGAATAGAACAATCAAGACAAGCAATTGAAAACATCGAAGTGATCTAAACTCTAAGGTAACCCCTTTTGAAAACATTTTGTTTTTTGAATATCCCCAGCAGAGTCGCCAGTTCTGTCGCCCTCGGTTTTTTCTATCTCTCGTGAGAGATATACAAACTGACTCTTCTTTTGTTTTTGAGTTTTGAAAATCAGAGAGTCGCCACCGACTTTTATTTTATCCAATTAAGGAAAGGTTTATAAAAGAAACAGAAAAAGACCTTTAAGAGATTTTGGGTTCGGGGGTAGGTTATACAAAGGGAAGGTATTAGCACCCCTTTGTATCCATGGTTATCCATGGGCTCTTAATTGCTTAGCTCACTTGTTTGAATCATTTGTCTTGCCTTGAAATGCTTGTATGTGGTTTTAAAATTCATTTTGTGAATTGACTTTGTAATGATCCTTGTGCGGATGTATACAAAGTTTTTTTTATCTTTCGAAAGATGTTTTGAAAAAAGAGCTTTAACTTCGTAATGATCCTTGTTTGGATATATACCAAGTATTGTCTTTTTTTGAAAGTTTTATTTTGAAAAACAATGATATATGAGACATTTGTTTGTTTTGATTTGAGCAAGCAATTAGGAGATCTACCCTAAGTTTATAAGGTCCTTTCCTATTTCTTTTAGAAAATTCTCCTTTACCGGATGTAAACAAAAGTTTGAATTTGTATTTGAAACAGTAGAATTTGATTTTGAAAAGAGTAACAGAGGGATTACCCTAAGAGGTGCAAGTGTGATTGTGTTTTGATTCAGATATTTTTGTCTTTGAAGTTAGTGATCTAACGCTTCAGTTTTTATCTTTGACATACACGCAGTTTTATATGTACAGAATTTAAAGTGCGGGAATGTAAAATGCGGAAAGTAAATCTACGCTATTACATCGATTGTGCGGGAAATGTAAACTACGCTATTTACATGATTTTGACAACCTATACACCTTATCTAGGAATTTAAATTGCAATAAGATAAAGGAAAGTGTTTTATTAATTTTTTGCATGGTTGATTTTAATTAGAATTAATGCATAATTAATTTAATTAAAATGAGAAAAAGGTAGAAATAAAATTTAAACCTAAAAATTAAGTCTACAATATGTTCATATTGTTTGTTAATTAATTTTAGAATAAAACTAATTTTTTTGGATTTTTTGAAGTTGTTTTGGAAATTTATTAAGCTAATTAACATATAATTATATAAACAATTATACAAATAATTAAAACTTAAAGAGAAAAATATTCTAAATATGTACAAAATTAGTCTATAATATATAAACATAATTTAAATAAAAAGAAAATATTTTTCTGATATTTTTTTTATGGGTTGAAATAATTAAAAAGCAAATATATAAATATATACTAATTAATTAAAAAAAATATTTTAATTATTAAGAAAAATAAAATATTTTTGTGACAAAAATTAATAGATTATTTTATAAACCTAAAAATATTTTTATTATATTTTTTTGATTTTTAAAACTATTTTAAATTAATTTTAGAAGTTAAATCAAATAAAATAAAAAATATTTAAATCTGTGATCCTGTGTGGTAGAGGACTGAGTGTCCATGGTGTGGTTGTGTGTTTTGGTGCGTTGGATGTATTGTCAGATTAATCCAGTGGCTCAGATTAGAGATCACATGATGCACATGGATAGAGAGCATCATAGGATCATTCAACTTTTCAAAGTTCAACGTGGGACCCACTCTGGTTGACCAGCGAATGAGAGGCGTGAGATGTGCCACGCGTGCAGGTCAAGATTTCAACCTTACTATTCATCATCTTCTTCCTTTTACCTGCGGATTTTGCTGCAGATTTACCTGCGGATTTTCCTGCGGATTTTTCCTTCAAATCTTCAATCTTTTGAACGACCTACAAAATGAAAATAAAAACATGCAAGGGCCACCCAGATCACCTAATTTGAACCTTCTAAACATGATAGCGGTGTTAGTTTTGTCATTTGGAGCTTGCATCATGGAGAACGAAAGCTTCACATGTTTGAAGCTCAAAAATGGTGGAGCTTCAAAACCACGTTAAAGCTTGCATGTAATCACTCAAATCTACTCTATATCATGCCATGAGTCCATTCAAGTGGTTAGTTTTCATTATAACCAAGCATGCATAATAAAACGAAAGTTACATATGTATGTTCAGGGAAAACATTATGCATGAGTTATGACTCTCATGGGACCATATTAAGAGTTTATTCTTACTCTATACCACTCTAGAAGATGATTGAAAGTGTTTGTTTGTATTGATAATGGTTGTAAAGCATAAAACGAAAATTACAAAGTTTTGGTGTTTTTTGAGAATTTTATGAATCTCTTTGCTATTCTCTTGCTATATTTTCGTGTCTCTATTTGTTGATGAAGCATACTACTTCATTTATAAGCAAAGAGGTGCTTAAAATTGAAGCTAAGAAGCATTGATTGCTTTGTTGAACTTTTGATTTTTTTATATTAAAAATCTTTGAATTTTTGACCATGGCTTGCTCTTCTTGGTCTCTCTTGCTCTAGGCCTGCTTTGTACTTCCCTTTGTTGCAGAAAATAAGCTATCTTGATGACTCAAACAAGAGACAAAGCATTGGATAATGATCTTGCACCATTTCTTTTTCAATTTAACTTTATATGTAATAAAATTAAACCAAAAAAGAAATAAAAATGTTATGGGCCTTAGGTTGGTCGTGGGAGGCCCTTAACATTGTTAGAATCATGTTTGGATCATGAAAACTTTGCCCCTTTTGGAAAAAAACATTTTTGATCAATGTTGTTTTCATGCATTTTCCCAAAATATAGCCAACTTCAACAAGGCATAAATCCCTCAATTTTTATCATATGAAGGAGTTCGTGTACTTTTTAGAAACCTCAAGATGTTCTCTACAATCCACTTTGGAAACTTTTTTTCATTTGGAGAAGTTATCTTGATGTTATGGCCTTTGACAAAAAACCACTTTTTGTTGACTTTGAAAATGACCTGTAATGTCTGAGCTCATATTTTTCAAATGGTGAATCCAATGACCATGGGATCAATTGCATTTGAAAGATAATTGAATTCCCTTCAAAACAAGCTTTGGTTGGAATTTTTTGAATGAACGAGGAGAGAGTTATGGCCGGTCAAAGTTCAGTTGACTTTTTAGGAGAAAACCCTAATTTTGAAACTTAGGGTTTTGTTGATTTTTGATCTTTCCTTGATGAATTATGATCAACCAATGATCAAATGATGAATCTTTTGACAAAATATGGATGTTGACAAAAAATTTCATTTTTGACTGTCTGTTGACTTTTCGGTCAAACTGGTCGTTTGTTGACTGTTTGAGCTGCTGACTGTGCGTCTGAGCAAATTGAAGTTTGAAAATTTGTATGGTGGTACTTTGAGATATATGGAGGTCCATGAAATCCATTTGAGGTCTCAAAAAAAACTTGTTCTCCTGAAAAAAAAAAAACCCTAGTTAGGGACTGTTTGTGTAGGAGACAGTTAAGCGTACCTGATTTTTGTGTAGTGCTGAGTCTCTGCTGATCATGTGATGTTCAGAAGACTTCTAGAACAAAAATCTTGGAATTTTGAAATGCAAAAGATTGATTTGATTGATGGTACAAAACACGGAGAATTGCACTGTCAGCGGGTTTGACTGTCAACTGGCTGTTCAGGCATTAACGTAACAGTTAAAGTGAAAATTCAATAGTTAAAGTTAATTTTTCTTTTTGTTTTTTTGTTGTGTTAATGGTGAAAATTTATTTACATGAGTTGTTAGAAAAACACAGACATAATAAATAAATAAAATATACTGTACGCGAACGAAATTACCGATAATAACCTTGAAAAATATTTAAGGCATAGAAAAATAAATATTTAACTGGCAGAAAACACACAAAATATTATCTGGATAATTAAACTACAGTACGACAGATAGTACGACATTTAATATTGACAGTACAAATATTACATAATATAATGAACAGTACGACAAATAAACGGTACATTATTTGAAAACAAAAGATACGACAAACTTTAAAAATGACGATTAAAAACCCATGCTATAAATAACAACATATAGATGATCGGGAGTGTAAGCAACCCAGGTCCGCATTTTTCTGGACTGTGCAGACAGAAAAAGGACATGATTACCACCACGACAGTGATGACCATAAGAAAACACGTATCCATCCACTTCGCCATTTTTGTCGGGGAAGAAGAGAAAATAAATATGAGGTAGAAATTTGAGAGATGAGTTGAAATTTGATGTGAGTATTTATGGAAAAAATGAGAGGTATTTATAGAGTGAAAAGAAGGATAGAGACGTTGGGGAATGAAGTGATTCCGTACAAAAAAGGAAAATTTGAGTGGTAGTAGGATTTGAAAGAAAGTGTATGGTAGGGTTTGAAAAGAGAGATGTATAGAATAAAGTTAGGATTTGATTTTGAAAGAAAGAGATTTGAAAAGAAAGGAAAATATTTTTGAAAATAATAGAATATAGTACAAAAATTAGTGAGAAACAAAAAGCTAATAATAATTTACTTGTTACCAGTACAGCCTGAATCCCGGACTTTGCGCCTGCAAAAATTTAATTTTGTACCAATTGCATCAGTACTATTTATCTGCAAATAAATCTCAAATAAACAGCGTGTGTGAAGTGATAAACAGTACTTGGCGTTTGTGTAAGAATAAATTCAACAGCGAACCAAAATACCGTATAAGAAAAATTCTAAAAACCGAGTGTTCATAAAAATCAGGATATTTGTGAAATAAAATCCAAGATTATATGAAAATCCCAATTTTTAGACAGAAATCTGTTGCCTTCTTTTTGAAAAAGATGCGGGCAAATTTTGGGGTATAACAGATGCAACTTCGTGGGGCCGGTTCTGGACGTGGTTCCACTTGTATGAATGCTTGGATCTGCTCTTTAGAACCTCAGGGGATGATTGGACGCTTTGAAATCGTTGAAACCTGCTAGAGAAACCTCTTTGATCGTGCCCTAGCTTTATGTATTTTTTTGAAAGTTTGGAAATATCCTTGGAGGCTGCCAACTCGTGTCCTCATGATCTAATGTTTTTAGGTATATATGGAGGGAGGAATTAGGTTAACAAATATGGAGAAAATCCAATCAAATATTGTACTTTGATGACAAAGAAATTTGGTTGAATATTTGCACATAAACCTTCCTTTTTTAGTCTCATCCTATTCCAAACTCATTTTCCACGTACTATGACCATCAAATATTTGGAAAAATTATTCATAGAACCGTTTTCCATTTAATTATGATTTTTTTTATTTAATTTGAATTAATATGGAGAAATTCAAAATTAAAGGAAATAAAACCATAAAATAAAGGGAAATCGATTTATGGGCCCCTCATGATCTTGTAATCACGTGGGTAATTCAAACTTATAGGCCCAATGTTATACCCCAAAATTTGCCCGCATTATTTTTCAAGAAAACTCCAATCTGAAAATTAAAAGTCTCATATAATCATGGATTTTTATTTCAACAAATATCCTGACATATGAAATACTTAGTTTTTAGAATTTTTCTTATACAGTAATTTGGCTTGCAGTTGAATTTATTCTTACGCAAACGCCAAATACTGTTTATTACTTCACACATGTTATTTATTTATTTACAGATAAATAGTACTGACACAATTGGTACAGAGTTAAATCTTTTTGCAGGCGCAGAATCAGGAAACTCAGACTGTACTGGTAACAAGTAGATTATTATTATCTTTTGTTTCCCACTAATTTTGGTACTATATTCCATTATTTTCAAAAATCTTTTCAAATCTCTTTTTCAAAAATCAAATCCTAACTTTATTGTCTACATCTCTCTTTTTCCCAACACTATCATACACTTTCTTTCAAATCTTACTTCCACTCAAATTTTCCTTTTGTACGGAATCACATCATTCCCCAACGTCTCTATCCTTCTTTCCATTCTATAAATACCTCCCATTTTCTTCCATAAAATCTCACATCAAATTCTAACTCATCTTTCAAATTCCTACCTCATATCTATTTTCTCTTCTTCCCTAACAAGAATGGCAAAGTGGATAGAGACATTGTCTCTTACAGTCATCACCATTGCTACGGTGATCATGACTTTCTTCTGCCTGCATAGTCCTGAAGAGTGTGGACCTGCAATGGTTGCACTCCCAATCATCTACATGTTATTGTTCATAGCATGGGTCATTAACCGTCATTCCTGAAGTCTGCCGTGATTCTTATTTCTTAAATGTACCGTTTATTCGTCGTACTGTTCAATATAGTATGTAATATTTGTACTGTCAGTATTAAATGTTGTACTATTTGTCATAATATTGCTTAATTACTCAGATAATATTTTATGTGTTTTCTGCCAGTCAAATATTCCTATTTCTGTGCATTAAATGATTTTCAGGATTATTATCGGTAATTTTGCCCACATACAGTAAATATTAGTTATTTATTATGTCTGTGTTTTTTTTAACAAGTCATGTAAATAAACTTTCATTTTTCACATAAAACAAAAACAACAAAAAAGAAAATTAACTTTGACTGTTGATTTTTCACTCTAACTGCTACGTCAATACCTGAACAGTCAGTTGACAGCCAAACTGCTGGCAGTACAATTCTCAGTGTTTTGTACCATCAATCAAATCAATCTTTCACAATTCAAAATTCCAAGATTTTTGTTCTAGAAGTCTTCTGAATATCACGCGATTAGCAGAGACTCAACACTGCACAAAAATCAGGTACGCTTAACTGTCTCCTACATAAACAGTCCCTGACTAGGGTTTTCTTGTTTTTATAGGAGAAACAAGTTTTTGAGAGCTCAAATGGATTTCATACACATCCATATATCTCAAAGTACCATCATACAAATTTTCAAACTTCAATTCACTCAGACGCACCGTCAGCAGCTCAAACAGTCAACAGACGACCCGTTTGACCAAAAAAGTCAACAGACATTCAAAAATGAAATTTTTTGTCAAAGTCCATATTTTGTCAAAGGATTCATCATTTGATCATTGGATGATCATAATTCATCAAGGAAAGATCAAAAATCAACAAAACCCTAAGATTCAAAATTAGGGTTTTTGCCTGAAAAGTCAACTCAACTTTGACTGATCATAACTCTCTCATCCTTCATCCAAAAAATTCAAACCAAAGCTCATTTTGAAGGAAATTCAATTATATTTCAAATTCCATTGATCCCATGGTCATTGGATTCACCATTTGAAAAATATGATCAAAGACATTACAGGTCATTTTCAAAGTCAACAAAAAGACACTTTTTTCAAAAGGACACACAAAGAGCATCAAAAATCATTTTGACATGAGACCAAAGGCATTGGTTAGAGGACTCTTTGAGGTTTCCAAAAAGTGCAAGATCTCCTTCATATGACAAAAATGGAAGGATTTACACCTTGTTGAAGTTGGCTAAATTTTGGAAAATGCATAAAACCAACATTGCTCAAAAATGCATTTTTTCCAAATGGGGCCAAGTTTTCATGGTTCAAACATGTTTGCCATGTTATTATGGGCCTCCCACGACCAAGACAAAGCCCACATCATTTTTATCCATTTTTGATTTAATTTTATCACATATAAGATTAAATTTAAAAAGGAAAATGGAAGAATAATGGGTAGCTTATTTTCCAAGCATGACTCATCAAATAATCACTCCAATTCTGCAGCATGAGATACAAGGAAGGTCTATGGCAAGAGGTGTGGAAAAATTAAGCAAGGGTTGCTTGATTCTTAAGCTAAAAAGGTCAAAATTTCAACAAAAGCAATCAATGCTTTTAGCTTCAATTTTAAGCACCTCATGGCTTATAAATAGGCAAGCATATTTCAGCAACAAGGGGGAGCCAACACACACGAAATTATAGCAAGGCATAGCAAGAAAACTCATCAAATTTCTCAAAATTTCCATACACTTTGTAATTTTCAAATTTCATATTCCAATCAATATCAATACAAAACAATCATTCCAATCATCTTCTAAGATCATATAAAGTAAGAATGAACCCTTAATATGGTCCCATGAGAGTCGTAACACATGCATAGTGTTCTTCATGTTCATACATAATTAATTTTCGTTTTCCTATATTTAATCAACCTCAATGTAATCTAATCATTCCACTGAGTTTATGAGGTCTCATAGGGTAGATCTGGGCTCTAACATGTGAGTTTCCACGTGAGAATAGCTCTATGCCATTAACGAGTGCTCATGTATGCTTAAGCTTCAACTTCATCGAATCCATGGCTACCACGCTCAAATAACGAAACTAACATCATATTTGGACTCAGAGCATCCTAATTAGGGGATCTGGGTCACTTGCTATTATTCCTAACGCTTACTTTTGCAGGTTTGTGAAGCTACCAAAAAATGGCATTTTATCGTGAAAATAGAGGAGGTTTAAAACCCCCGCTATTTGTGTGTAAAAATGAAAGAGATGGAGGTTGAAGACGACCACGCGTCCCAGCGTGGTTCGCCAGTCAACTTGTCTTCGTCCACGCAGGCAAGAGTGGGGCCAATCTGACTTACTAAAGGTCTTTATGATCCCACGTGACTGGTCAACACAAGTGTACCATGTTCTCTTCAATCTGAGCCACATGATCAATCTCAAAGCCAATCCAACGCATCATACAAGCAGTCCATACCATGCACTCTCCAGCCTAACACACCTGATCAGTATCCTTTTATCTTCTATTCTTATTTTAATTTCTTTACAAAATTAATTAAAAATAGTTTCAAAAATCCAAAAAATACACAAAAAATATTTTTAGACCTCTAAAATAATATATTATTTTCTGAAATAAAAATATTTTATTTTTCTTCAAAATTTCAATATTTTGCATAATTAATTAGTATATATTTAGATATTTGCTTTTTAATTATTCTAATCAATCAAAAAATCATAAAAAAAATTTTGTTCTTTATATAAAATATTGTTTATATATTATAAACTAATTTTATACATATTTTGAATAATTTTCTCTTTAAGTTTTAATTATTTGTATAATTATTTGTATAATTATGTTTTAATTAGCTTAAATCAATTTCAAATCAATTTCAAAAATTCCAAAAAAATTAGTTTTGTTTTAAAATTAATTGACAAATATTTTGTACATATTTTAAACTTAATTTCTAGGTTTAAATCTATTTTCATATTTTTTCTTCATTTTAATTTAATTAATCATGCATTAATTATAATTAAAATCAATCATAAAAAATCCAAAAACATGCCTTTTATTTTTCTTGCAATTTAAATTCCTAGATAAATGTATAGGATGTCAAATTCATGTAAATAGGCTAGTTTACATTTCCTGCACAATCGATGTAATAGCGTAGATTTACTTTCCGCACTTTACATTTCCGCATTTTAATTTCCAGCAAATATAAACTGCGTGTATGTCAAAGATAAAATTGAACCGTTAGATCACTAACTTCAAAGATAAAATATCTGAATACAAACACAATCACACTTGCACCTCTTAAGGTAATCCCTTCTCATTCTTTTCAAAATCAAAGTCAAAATTCTATTATTTTGAGTACAAAATCGAACCTTGCGTTTATATCCGGTGAAAGGATAGATTTTTAAAGGAAATAGGATAAAGACCTTACAACTCAGGGTAGACCTCCTAGTTTGCTTGCTCAAATCAAAACAAACAAAATTCTCATACACTGTTGTTTTTCAAAACAAAACTTTCAAAAAAGACAATACTTTGTATACATCCAAACACGGATTATTACAAAGTTAACGTTCTTTTCAAAACATCTTTCGAAAGATAAACAAGCATTTTGTATACATCCACACACGGATCATTACAAAATTCAATTTACAAAAGTATTTGAAACCACATATGAGCAATTTCAAAGCAATTGAAAAGTGATCGAAAAACAAGTGAGCTAAGCAAACTTAAGAGTCCATGGATAACCATGGATACAAAGGGTGCTAACACCTTCCCTTTGTATAACCTACCCCCTTACCCAGAATTTCTTAAAGGTCTTTTTTCTGTTTCTTTTATAAACCTTTCCTTAATTGGATAAAATAAAAGGTCGGTGGCGACTCTGTGAATTTTCAAAATGCGAAAGCATTAAGCGATAAAAAAGAGTCAGTTCACGTATCTCTACAGAACAGAGGTATGGCCCGGGATAAAAAACGGAGGTCCACAGAACTGGCGACTCTGCTGGGGATTTACTTTCAAAAACAAAATGTTTTCAAAAGGGGTTACCTTAAGAGAATAGATCACTTCGATGTTTTCAATTGTTTGACTTGATTGCTCTATTTTTCAAAGGTTTGTTTGGGTATTTTGCTTGTGTGAAAGATTCTAACCCGAATCTCGAGATACCTTAAGTATATGACAATAGACCAAGGAAACTGTACGGCATGTACCGATACGGTTGATCTGGTAGTCATCATTAGTGCGATACTTTGGTTTATACTGATGTCCCTTGAAAACGATCAAGGAGTATATTAGGCTTCCGAAATGTCATTAAACACTAATTTGTCTTAGAACCTTTTTAGTTGAACTTTACTTGTGGCCTATTAAGTGGCTAGCTTTGAAATTAATCGAAGTTAGTTATCCTCGAGGAATATTTTGATCGGCCGCTCGAGCGCCGTATTGAGATGTTACTTCCAAGGATCATAGAACCCGAATACTATTCTAGGACAGGTTTTAACCAACTCAACTTCAGTGAGGAGGGTATCACCTATCAGCTCCATGCAAGCCTTTAAACCTAAGGCTATTGTTTGATTTGTTTTTGTGTGCCACATGTTTGCATCATAAGCATATCATTTTTGCACCAAACACTTCAAGGATCAAAGAGTTTACCTTTGTTTTTGCAGGTAATGGCTCCCGCCACCAAAGATTACATCCGAATCAACATCTCAACGGTACCATCTGAACTAAAAGACTTAGTGTCAGAATTCCCCAGGAATGTTCAATTCACCGAAAGGCATGGTCACCTACTCCATTTGGTTACCTCAAAATTTGAAGAAGACATGATACGGGTCCTGTTCCAGTTCTTTGACCTTGAACATCATTGCTTTACCTTTCCTGATTACCAGTTGGTACCCACTTTGGAAGAATTCTCTGAACTAATGGGATTGCCTGTTCGAAATCGATTACCTTTCACTGGTTTAGAAAGGATTCCAAAACCTGAAGTTATTGCTGCTGCTTTACATCTGCGGAAATCAGAAATCGAGTCCAATTGGGAAACAAAGAGTGGAGTTAAGGGTTTGCTTGCCAAGTTCTTGTTGGAAAAGGCTCGACTACTGCTAGAAAACAAAAGTTATCCAGCTTTTGAGGAAGTTATGGCACTTTTGATCTATGGGTTGGTTTTATTCCCAAATCCCGACCAGTTCATAAGTGTACACATCATCAACCTTTTCCTAATCCGTAACCCGGTACCAACATTGCTGGGAGACATTCTACATTCTCTACACACTCGTACCATGAAGAAACGAGGAACTCTCATGTGCTGTATACCACTACTGGCTAGGTGGTTTACATTTCATCTTCCGCGATCAGTGTTGAGAAATGAACAAAGAATGCAATGGTCTCGCAGGATTATGTCTTTGTCTCATTCAGATATCCGGTGGAACAACTTCTTTCAAAGAGACATTACTATCATTGATCATTGTGGAGAGTACCCTAATGTGCCACTCCTTGGCATCAAAGGAGGCATCACTTACAATCCCTCTTTAGCTCTACGCCAATTCGGATATGCAAGGAGCAACGGTCCTCATGACATGATTATCCATGGCATTGTGTTTGATTACGAGAATGATTCTCATAGACACCGACGAAGGTTCATACATGCATGGGGCAGTGTCTATAGAATAGAAAGCAAAACTCTGGGGCAATGGAATTCTATTCCTATGGAACCCTACCTCAGATGGGTCCGCACTCATGCTCAGAAACTCCTTATGCCATATCCTGCTGTTCTACCTGTGACTATTGAACCAGAGGTCGAAGGATATGAACCTCAAGTTATTCTACACCCGGACATGCCAACTGACCTAGAAGAGTTGCAAAAATCTTGGGTTCAACTCAAAGAGGAAAGAGACACCTTCAAATCATACTGTCAAGACTATGAGAGAAGGATGTTGGAGCTCACCGGACAGCTTCAAGAAGAACAGCAGATCAACACATTCCTGGGGGCAAAGAGAAAGCGTCCACGGGAGACCTGAAGGATCATTTATTTTATTTCTGTCTTGTAAGCCCAAATGAGGCAAAGAAAAAAGAAGCAAAAAAAAAAAAGAAATAAATTGATTAACTAACGTTTGTTTCTTCTTTAACAAATCTAAACACTAAGATCCTTGAAACATTGCACACACATTTCACTTCATGCATTGCATATACATTTCATACATTGCATTCATATACATTGCATATACATTTCATACATTGCATACACATGGCATCCAGTCATACACATTGCATAACAGGTTCACATGACGGATTTCTCATCTCCTCGCTGTTTATTTCAGTCAGAAGAGATGGAATCCGAGACAAGCATCAAGAACCTCGAAGCACAGAATGCCCAAGTTCAAGTGGCAATTCTGGAACTGGCAAAGGGGCAGCAAGAACTGAAAGCCCTGATAATCAAGAAGAAAAAGAAGCCCAAAGGATCTGTAGGCGTGAGTCACCTGAAAAGGAAGATCAAAATCGCAGTCAAAAAGTTCAAAAAGCCACCGATCCCTGAAACAGTCGGTGATGGTGAACAAGAAGACAATCAAAGCAACCAGGGTTCTGCTAAACCCTCTCTCTCTTCAAATGAAGAAAATGATCATTCTGGGGACGAACCGGATGATGACAAATACCAACAGCTGGAAGACCGTATGAAAGCTATGGAGATACAAAAAATACCTGGCTTAGATTTCAATGATCTAGGGCTCATCTCGGATGTTGTTATCCCTCCAAAATTCAAAGTTCCTGTCTTTGCAAAATATGATGGAGTTTCTTGCCCGAAACTACATCTGAGATCCTATGTAAGGAAGATACAACCTCATACAACGGATAACAAATTGTGGATTCACTTCTTCCCAGAAAGTCTGTCGGGTACACAACTCGAGTGGTATTACCAGCTGGAAAATACCAAGGTTCATACTTGGGAAGAATTAGCTGCTGCTTTTTACAAACAGTACCAATACAATGCTGATCTTGCGCCAACCCGTACTCAACTAAGGGGCATGTCTATGGGACCAAAAGAAAGTTTCAAAGGATATGCACAAAAGTGGAGAGATATGGCTGGAAGGGTTCAACCACCCTTATCTGATCGCGAACTAGTCGACATGTTCATGGGCACTTTAACTGGCCCTTTCTATAGCCATTTGCTGGGAAGCTCATCATCAAGTTTCACTGACCTGATACTGACCGGAGAACGTGTCGAAAGTGGCATTCAAAATGGAAAAATTCAAATAGGTTCCACCTCTGGTACTACAAAAAGGCCCATCAGCGGGAGAAATGAGGTCAATGCAACACAAATTCAGAAAAGTCGCAAAAGTGAGCAGCATCAATCTGTAGGGGCAGTTCTGATCTCCGCATCTGCACCTCAAAAAGATCAACAGCCAAAATATACGCATCGACCAGATGCACCAAGAAGAAATTTCACCAGAATCAACATGCCAATCTCTCAGGCATTGCAACACTTGCTAAAAGCAGATCTGATCACATTAAAAGGTCCTCCAAAGAATGTCAACACTTCCTCTCCGAATTATCGCCCTGATGCAACATGTGCCTATCACTCAAACTGTCCAGGACATGACGCAGATCACTGCTGGGCCCTGAAAAATAAAATACAAGATATGATAGATGCTGGGGAAATTGAGTTCGATCCTCCAGAAACTCCAAATGTCATCACTGCACCTATGCCAAAGCATGACAAAACTGTTAACGCTATCCTGGACACTGTTTACATCTATGATGTGAACGAATTATCAACTCCACTCTGCGAAGTCAAAGGAAAGCTAATCCGAGCTGGTTATTTTCCAGGGTGTAACCCCGACTGCTTTTATTGCTCATGCCTGCCCAATGGTTGTGAAAATCTGAGGATGGGAATTCAAAAGTGGATGGATCGCCGTATCATTATGTTTGAGAGACTCCCTTCTATGGACGTGCTGTGCGAAGTCTTTGCAAACGGGATGAGAATAGAGGATGCCTCAGTGATCTCCAGCTTACCATTCAAAATCTCTGCCAAGGCTCCATTCAAAATTTCTGCTACACTCAAAGTGGCATCAGTAGTCATTGCTAGTCCAACTCCATTTCCATACTCCTCAGACAAAGCTGTCCCATGGGGATATGACACTAATGTTTATGTTCATGGAATTAAGCAGGGTACCTCGACTGAAGAGGCCGCAAAGTTAACTACTCCAACTGTGGGTAATATTGTGGGTACCAGCAAGATCACGAGAAGTGGAAGAATCTTTTCACCAGAAATTTCTCCAAATGTTGCTGCTGGTCCAGTCCGAGTCCCAGTTCCTAATCAAAATGTCAACGCTCGAGGCAAAGAGCCACAAGTTGAACAAATTCAAACCCCGGTGGAGATCACTGCTGAGGATCCATCAAAGCAAGAAATGGAGGAAATATTGAAAATCATCTGCAAGAGTGATTACAATATTGTTGAGCAACTGGGGCACACCGCTTCAAAAATCTCAATGCTATCTCTGCTAAAATATTCAGAAGCTCATGCCAAAGCTCTGATGAAGTTCCTGAAAGCTGCGCATGTGCCTCAAGAGATCTCAGTCGACCAATTTGAGAATTGTGTTGCCAATCTAACCGTGAGCAATGGTCTCGGTTTCTCCGATGTGGATCTAACCCCTGCTGGAAAAAATCACAACAAAGCCTTACATATCTCCATTGAATGTAATGGCACCACTCTATCTCATGTGCTAGTAGATAACGGTTCTTCTCTGAACGTGTTACCGAAAACAGTACTAGAAAAGCTTGACTTCGAAGGAATTGTGTTACAACCAAGTGATGTTGTGGTAAGAGCCTTTGACGGGTCAACCAGAACGGCATACGGAAAAGTGAATCTCCCAATCAGAGTGGGTTCTCAAATCTTTGATTCTATCTTTTACGTAATGGAAATTCACCCAGCATACTCCTGTTTACTTGGACGTCCTTGGATACATGGGGCAAACGCTGTAACTTCTACCCTGCATCAGAAGTTAAAATATCCAGTAAAAGGAAAGATTGTCACAGTCTATGGCGAAGAGGAATATGTGGTTAGTCACCTAAGCAATTCCAAATATGTCGAGTTGGAGGACGAATTCATCGAAACTCCATGCCAATCATTTGAGGTGGTCTCCCCAGATGTCTCTACCACCAAGCATATTCCTGCTACTCCAACTACAACTATGGCTTCTCTCAAAGATGCCAAAGCCATGATTGAACAGGGTGATTGTACAGTATGGGGACAACTTCCCGATATACCCTACAAGTCTGACAAGCTAGGTCTGGGCTATGATAGTGAAAATCAAAAGAATGATCAAAGTCCTCGTTCTGAAGGATTGATGTCACACTTCGTCAGCCAAGAAGTAAACGCTATTGAAGATGAAGGAGTGTTCTTGAACCATATCATTCAGCCATATCCAGATGAGATTCCACCCATTTCCATGGGAATGTGGGATGCTGTGGGAGAACCAAACGGCGGGTATAACTATCAGTATGCCACACCTCAGAATTCTTATATTGCTATGGAAGACCTTACCCCGACTGGATGGGGTGATCAAATTGGAAATGACGAAAGTTTCACAAGTCCCGTCACTAAGCAATATCAAAATACACCCAAAGAAGTATGGGACACGCTAGGAGAACCCAGCGGCAAATATGACTATATGGTGAAATATTCCGCTCCTCCAAGCTCACAAATTGCCATGGAGGACATTGTCCCAACTGGATGGGATGAACAGTACGATGACAATTTCGCTCTTGAAAAAGCCAGGGAAATACCAAATAACGAGGGTTGCTTTCTGTCAGCATACACTCCTCATCAGGATGCACAAGTCTCTATTCAAAACATCATCCCGACTGCATGGGACGGCCTTATCGAGCATCTCGCTCAACCAACAGAGATATCTCAGCCTGGGCTCTCGTATCCAGCAGAGTATATCCCTTATCCCGAAGGATCACCGACTCATTTTCCCACTAATGAAATCAATGCTGTGGAAGATGAAGAAGACAACTGCAACTGGAACAGCTGGATACTCCCTGCTCACAACAGTGGATTGAACAACTGGAAAGCTGAGGATGTGATCTCCTTTGACCAGGAGTAAATGCCATTTCCTGTTCTCTTTGTGTATATTGTGCAAAGATAAAAATGGTTCCTGAACAATCGAACCATGAGCTTGAAAGCCGTGTGCCTTAGCACACTGGTCCTTCTATAAGGGCTTATCATATCATGATCATGTGCATTCAATAAAATCATGGGACGCTTGCATATTTAAATTTTGTGATCCTTTTTCCTTCTTTCTTCGCTTTCAAATAGCTATGTTTTTTCTTCACACATACTCACATAATTAACATGCAGATTCACATACACTCTGGATCCAGTCAACAACGATTCTGCTATTGCCCGTCATGACTTTGAAAATCCGATCTACCAAACTGAGGACGAAAGTGAGGAAGATTGTGAAGTGCCAAAAGAACTTGCAAGGCTGCTAGAACAAGAAGACAAGGCCATACAGCCTCACGAGGAGCCAATTGAGGTCATCAACTTGGGCAGCAACGAAGAAATGAAAGTAGTCAAAATAGGGGCTGATTTAGAACACAGTGTCAAGCAAAGACTGATTCAAATGCTGCGAGACTACGTCGAGATATTCGCCTGGTCCTATGAAGATATGCCAGGCCTTGACACGGACATCGTAGTTCATCACCTGCCAATCAAAGAAGGTAGCACTCCAGTCAAACAGAAACTACGAAGGAGTAGGCCTGATATGTCAAAAAAGATCAAAGACGAGGTTGAAAAACAGTTCAATGCCGGATTCCTAAAAGTTGTAAGTTATCCTCCTTGGATAGCTAACATCGTCCCTGTACCTAAAAAAGACGGGAAAGTCAGAATGTGCGTGGACTACAGAGATCTGAACCGGGCAAGCCCCAAAGATGATTTCCCTTTACCACACATCGATGTACTGGTTGACAATACCGCACAATGCAAGGTATTCTCCTTTATGGACGGATTCTCAGGGTACAATCAAATCAAGATGGCACCCGAAGACATGGAAAAAACAACCTTCACAACACCCTGGGGAACCTTTTGTTACAAAGTAATGCCCTTTGGTCTGAAAAACGCAGGAGCAACCTATCAACGTGCAATGGTAGCGCTATTTCATGATATGATTCATCAAGAAATAGAGGTGTATGTCGATGACATGATTGCAAAATCCAACACCGAGGAAGAACATTTGGGTCATTTACACAAGTTGTTTGACAGACTCAAGAAATACAAGTTGCGATTGAACCCAAATAAGTGTACCTTTGGAGTAAGATCCGGCAAACTCTTAGGTTTCATCGTCAGCAGCAAAGGTATTGAGGTTGATCCCGCCAAGGTTAAAGCCATTCAAGAAATGCCTATACTGTTAGAACAAGATTTGTTCTTATCAATTATCTTAGTTTTGATGATAACAATAATATGAATTTTGCTTAAGATAATATGGTACTCTAATCCAATGCAATTTCCCTTTCAGGAAATATATATAAAGAGTACGCATAATTCAGCGCTCAGAAGATGTGTCTCAAATGGTTCAGCATGCAACATCAGAACATGGTCTGGCAAGACATCAGAAGATGGTCGAAGCAGAATCAGAACATGGGTCTATGGAAGCATCAGAAGAACATGAGATCAGAAGCACTGAAGATCAGAAGATGGTATCACGCTCAGAAGCACTTCAAGGTCAGAAGATCAGAAGATGCTGTGCACCAAGCTGTTTGACTCTGATGATATTCAAACGTCGTATTCACAAACATCAGATCAGAAGGAAGTACACGTGGCAGACTACGCTGACTGACAAAAGGAACGTTAAAGCTACTAAAGGCTACGTCAGTAGACACAGCGTGAACAAGGCTCGAGGTAGTTGACAAAAGCGTATAACATTAAATGCAAAGCTGTACGGAACACGCAAAGCATTAAATGCATTCAACGGTCATCTTCTCAACGCCTATAAATATGAAGTTCTGATGAGAAGCAAGGTGAACGATTTCGCACCAATACAATTCAAATTAACTTGCTGAAACGCTGTTCAAATCTAAACTCAGAATCTTCATCTTCATCAAAGCTCACTACATTGCTGTTGTAATATCTTAGTGAGATTAAGCTTAAATTGTAAGAGAAATATCACAGTTGTGATTATCGCTTTTAAGAAGCATTTGTAAACTCTTGAATAGATTACATTAAGTTGTAAGGAACTAGAGTGATCAGTTGATCAGTATACTCTAGGAAGTCTTAGCAGTTAGCTGAGCAGGAAGTCTTGGCAGTTGGCTGAGCAGGAAGTCTTGGCAGTTGGCTGAGCAGAAAGTCTTAGGAGTGAACTAAGCCTAGAGTGATCGTGTTGATCAGTAGACTCTAGAAAAAGTCTTAGGAGTGAACTAAGCAGTTGTTCCTGGAGTGATCAGGTTGTGATCAGAAGACTCTGGAAGACTTAGTTGCGGCTAAGTGGAAAACCATTGTAATCCGTGCGATTAGTGGATTAAATCCTCAGTTGAGGTAAATCATCTCTGCGGGGGTGGACTGGAGTAGCTTCGTTAACAGCGAACCAGGGTAAAAATAATTGTGCATTTTATTTTTATCCTCCAAGATTTTAAGTCACACTTATTCAATCCCCCCCTTTCTAAGTGTTTTTCTATCCTTCAATTGGCATCAGAGCGCCGGTTCTAAGGTGCAAGCACTTAACCGTGTTTAGAAAAGATTCAGGAAGAGAAAAACGCTTCATTTAAAAGATGGTTGATGAAAGTGAAAGGACTATACCTACACCTGCATCTACATCTGGCTCTGCTGAGCAATACAACGGTAACAATGGTTATACTAGACCGCCGGTATTTGATGGTGAAAACTTTGAATACTGGAAAGATAAACTGGAGAGTTACTTTCTGGGTCTAGATGGTGATCTATGGGATCTTCTGATGGATGGTTACAAACATCCAGTAAATGCCAGAGGCGTGAAGCTGTCAAGGCAAGAAATGAATGATGACCAAAAGAAGCTTTTCAGGAATCATCATAAATGTAGAACTGTTTTGCTGAATGCTATCTCTCATGCTGAGTATGAGAAGATATCTAACAGGGAAACGGCCTATGACATATATGAGTCCTTGAAAATGACTCATGAAGGAAATGCTCAAGTCAAGGAGACAAAAGCTCTTGCCTTAATCCAGAAGTATGAAGCCTTCAAGATGGAGGATGATGAAGACATTGAAAAGATGTTTTCGAGATTTCAAACTCTGACTGCTGGATTGAGAGTTCTTGACAAAGGATACACCAAGGCTGATCATGTAAAGAAGATCATCAGAAGCTTACCCAGAAGATGGGGTCCGATGGTGACTGCATTCAAGATTGCGAAGAATCTGAATGAAGTTTCTCTGGAAGAGCTTATCAGTGCCTTGAGAAGCCATGAGATTGAGCTGGACGCAAATGAGCCTCAAAAGAAAGGTAAGTCTATTGCATTAAAATCTAATATCAAGAAATGCACTAACGCTTTTCAGGCTAGAGAAGAAGATCCTGAAGAATCAGAATCTGAAGAAGAAGATGAACTGTCCATGATTTCCAGAAGGCTAAATCAACTCTGGAAGACCAAGCAAAGGAAGTTCAGAGGCTTCAGAAGTTCAAGGAAATTTGAACGTGGAGAATCTTCTGATGAAAGAAGATTTGATAAGAAGAAGGTCATGTGCTATGAATGCAATGAGCCTGGACACTACAAGAATGAATGTCCAAATCTTCAGAAGGAAAGTCCCAAGAAAAAGTTTCATAAGAAGAAAGGTCTTATGGCAACCTGGGATGAGTCAGAAGATGATTCAGAAGATGAGCAGGCCAACTGTGCGCTGATGGCGACAGAAGATGACGGATCAGAATCTACATCAGAATCAGATTCTGAAGAGGTATTTTCTGAACTTACTAGAGATGAGTTAGTTTCCGGTCTAACTGAACTTCTGGAACTCAAGTCTCAGATCAGTCTTAAATACAAAAAGCTGAAAAAGCAATTTGAATTTGAAACAAAGAAGCTTGAGTTGGAGAATTCTGAATTAAAGGAAAAACTTTTAAAATTATCCAATAATGTTGGATCTCCTTCTGATTCAGAAAAATCCACTCCCAGTCTGAACCATATTCTGAAAGAATATGATTTAAGTTTCAGGAAGTTCCTATCTAGAAGTATTGGCAGAAGTCAGCTAGCTTCTATGATATATGCTGTGTCTGGAAACAAAAGAGTTGGCATTGGTTATGAGGGTGAAACCCCATACAAACTTGAACCTGTTGATGAAATGAAAATTACATACAAGCCATTGTATGATCAGTTCAAGTATGGCCACTCACATGATATTAGGCACACTTCACATGCACAAAGTTTTCACAGTACACACACTAAGAAGCATGTGACACAACCTAGGAAATGTCATGAAACTCACATTAAGAATTATCATGCTGTTCCTCCTATTGCTTACAATGTTAAACCCAAGTTCAATCAGAACTTGAGAAAATCTAACAAGAAAGGACCCAAAAAGATGTGGGTACCTAAGGATAAGATTATTCCTATTGCAGATATCCTTGGCTGCAAGAAGGACAAAGCACAACATGTCATGGTACCTGGACTCTGGATGCTCGCGACACTTGACAGGAAGAAGGTCTATGTTCCAAGACCTGGTGCTTAAGTCTGGAGGAGAAGTCAAGTTCGGAGGAGATCAGAAGGGCAAGATAATTGGCTCTGGAACTATAAAATCTGGTAACTCTCCTTCCATCTCTAATGTACTTCTTGTAGAAGGATTAACTCATAACCTTTTATCTATCAGTCAATTAAGTGACAATGGTTATGATATAATCTTTAATCAAGAGTCTTGCAAGGCTGTAAATCAGAAGGATGGCTCAATCCTATTTACAGGCAAGAGGAAGAACAACATTTATAAGACAGATCTGCAAGATCTTATGAGTCAGAAGGTGACTTGTCTTATGTCTGTTTCTGAAGAGCAGTGGGTCTGGCACAGGAGGTTAGGTCATGCTAGTTTGAGAAAGATCTCTCAGATTAACAAACTGAATCTTGTCAGAGGACTCCCTAATCTGAAATTCCAATCAGATGCTCTTTGTGAAGCATGTCAGAAGGGCAAGTTCTCCAAACCTGCATTCAAGTCTAAGAATGTTGTTTCTACCTCAAGGCCGTTAGAACTCTTGCACATTGATCTGTTTGGACCAGTCAAAACAGCATCTGTCAGAGGAAAGAAATATGGATTAGTCATCGTAGATGATTATAGCCGCTGGACATGGGTAAAATTCTTAAAACACAAGGATGAGACTCATTCAGTGTTCTTTGATTTCTGCATTCAGATTCAATCTGAAAAAGAGTGTAAAATCATAAAGGTCAGAAGTGATCATGGTGGTGAATTTGAGAACAAATCCTTTGAAGAATTCTTCAAAGAAAATGGTATTGCCCATGATTTCTCTTGTCCTAGAACTCCACAGCAAAATGGCGTTGTAGAACGAAAGAATAGGACTCTTCAAGAAATGGCCAGAACCATGATCAATGAAACCAATATGGCTAAGCATTTCTGGGCAGAAGCAATAAACACTGCATGTTATATTCAGAATAGAATCTCTATCAGACCTATTCTAAATAAGACTCCCTATGAATTGTGGAAGAATAGAAAGCCCAACATTTCATATTTCCATCCTTTTGGATGTGTATGCTTTATTCTGAACACTAAAGATCATCTTGGTAAGTTTGATTCCAAAGCTCAAAAGTGTTTCCTTCTTGGATATTCTGAACGCTCAAAAGGCTACAGGGTATACAATACTGAAACATTGGTTGTAGAAGAATCAATCAATATCAGGTTTGATGATAAGCTTGGTTCTGAAAAACCAAAGCAAGTTGATAATTTTGCAGGTTGTGATATTGACATATCAGAAGTTGTTGAGCCAAGAAGCAACGCATCAGAAGCAGAGCTCCTCAGAAGCAAAGAATCTGAAGATCAAGTAACAGCTTCTCTGGAGGATCTAAGTATTTCTGAAGAACCATCTGTCAGAAGATCATCCAGACTCATCTCTGGTCATTCAGAAGATGTCATTCTTGGAAAGAAGGATGATCCAATCAGAACAAGAGCATTCCTTAGGAACAATGCAGACTGTCAATTAGGTCTTGTATCTTTGATCGAGCCAACTTCTGTTGATCATGCTCTAGAAGATCCAGACTGGATAATTGCTATGCAAGAAGAACTAAATCAGTTTACAAGGAATGATGTTTGGGATCTTGTTCCTAGACCAGATGGATTCAACATAATTGGTACAAAATGGGTCTTCAGAAACAAGCTTAGTGAGAAAGGTGAAGTGGTAAGGAACAAAGCCAGACTGGTGGCTCAGGGTTATAGTCAGCAAGAAGGGATTGACTACACAGAAACCTTTGCACCAGTGGCCAGGTTAGAGTCTATTCGTCTATTAATTTCTTTTGCCACTCAACATAACATCACTCTCTATCAGATGGATGTTAAGAGTGCCTTCTTAAATGGTTATATAGATGAAGAAGTTTATGTCCATCAACCTCCTGGTTTTGAAGACTCTATGTCTCCTAATCATGTTTTTAAACTTAAGAAATCATTGTATGGATTGAAACAGGCTCCCAGAGCTTGGTATGAACGCTTAAGTTCTTTCCTTCTAGATAATGGTTTCACTAGAGGAAAAGTGGACACTACTCTCTTTTGTAAAACCTTTGAAAAGGATATTTTAATTTGTCAAATATATGTAGATGATATTATTTTTGGAACATCTAATGCTACACTTGGAAAGGAGTTTGCTAAGTCTATGCAGGCTGAGTTTGAAATGAGCATGATGGGAGAACTCAAGTATTTCCTTGGAATACAAATAAATCAAACATCAGAAGGAACGTATGTTCACCAAACCAAGTATGTGAAGGAACTACTGAAGAAGTTCAATCTTCTAGACTGCAAAGAAGCCAAAACTCCTATGCATCCAACATGCATCCTAGGTAAGGATGAGGTAAGTAAGAAGGTAGATCAGAAGCTATACAGAGGTATGATTGGATCTCTTCTATATCTGACTGCTTCTAGACCTGACATTCTGTTCAGTGTTTGTTTGTGTGCTAGATTCCAATCGGATCCTAGAGAATCTCATTTAACTGCTGTTAAGAGGATTCTAAGGTATCTGAAAGGTACTACTAATGTTGGTTTAGTTTACAGAAAATCTAAAGAATACAACTTAGTAGGATTCTGCGATGCTGATTATGCTGGAGACAGAATTGAAAGAAAAAGTACTTCAGGAAGTTGCCAATTTCTTGGAAGTCACTTAATCTCCTGGTACAGCAAGAAGCAAGCAACCATTGCTCTATCAACCACAGAAGCAGAATATGTCGCAGCTGCTGGTTGTAGTACACAGATGCTCTGGATGAAGAGTCAGTTAGAAGATTATCAGATATTTGAGAGTAACATTCCTATATTCTGTGATAATACTTCTGCTATATGTTTATCTAAGAATCCTATTCTTCATTCAAAAGCTAAACATATTGAGATAAAACATCATTTCATAAGGGACTATGTTCAGAAGGGTGTTATATCTTTAAACTTTGTTGATACAGACCATCAATGGGCTGATATCTTTACAAAACCCCTGGCTGAAGATAGGTTTAAGTTCATTCTGAAGAACATCAGTATGGATTTATGCCCAGAATGAGAAGATGAGAATTTCTCATATATGAGTATCTTCTGAAATGAATGTGGAATATTTTTTTTTATCAGAAGTTCTGATTGAATTCGTTTAGAAATTATGATTCAGTTATTACTAACGTTTCATTGTCTAAGTTGATTCAGAACATCTTGTAAAGCAAAACAGCTGTTACGCTTTATCTCGGGATGGTAAACCTGCCGTTACTATTCATGGATAAGCGCGCGTGCAGTTGAAGGGACGCCGACCATAGGTAACTGTGCCAGTCACTTCATTTGTCTTTATTATCTCTCCTCACGTCACGTAACATTAAATGCTTTTCATCATTCGTTTCATTTTATTTTCCTTTAAATACTCTTCAAAATGGTTTTCGGTTTCCTATCTCTTTGTTTTCCTCTTAAAATTTTTTTTTCTTCTCTCTCTCTCTCTCTCGTGTTTCTTTTCTTCTCTCAAATCCTAGCATTCACCTCAAGCCTGTTGAAGCTCCATGACTCAAAGGCGACAGATCTCTGTGCATCTCGGGATGGCTCTTCTAATACCGCTCAAGTCAGATCCTTCTTTGATGTTGTTATCAACTTTCATCCAAAGACAGAAGACTTTCTTGAGTTGTGGGAAGATAGGCTCAACGTCTATGTTGAGGGAAAGCCCCGTTTGCAACATTAGCTCTCTGTCTGTGAACTGTCCCTCACTTCCTCCTTGGTTCTGGGATCTCTCCTACAGTGGAGGTTTCAGTCTGGAAGACAAGAAGTCCTCCGGGATTCTTGATGGGTTGACACAGAGCGTGTCTTGCTAGGGCTCTGTTTTTAATTTTTGTAGTGATTTCCTTTTTGGAAATCCTTTTTTGTATTTGCTAGGAATGTTTTTCATCTTGTTAAACATAGGAACCTTTTGTAATATCTTTTGATTATCAATGAAAAAGTTTCTTTGTGTTTTACATTCCAGTAAATGTTTTCTTGTGTCGTTTTATACATCTGAATCTTTTTATATATACTTTTTGATGTTATGACAAAAAGGGGGAGAAAGATAAATGATAAATGATTTGATTAAATCTATCAGTTGCTGGGTAAAGGCTCCCACACATTCACTAACAAGAACTGCAAGTTCTATATGGTTTAAGTGTTTTGCAGGTACAAAGAAGTGAAGTGAATCTTCAAAGCAAACACTAGAAGCAAAACCATTGAAACTGAAGCAAGCTGAGTGCTGTCAAGCTTCAGAGATCAGAAGCAAGAAAGAAGAATGAATCAGAAGCACTGATAATAGAATTTGAATATCATTGTCTATCCTGTTCTGACAAAATTCTATTTGCCCTGATACACATAATGTTATGGCTCTGATACATTATTTGCTCTGATACATGTTTTTAGCCTAAAATGCTCTGATACATTTGGCTCTGATACATATCATGTATTTGAATATACATTTTATGTTCTAACTCGTTCATGCTGACTTTTGTCGTTTAGTTTTTGTTCTGTAACATTTCAGGATGTAGAGATGCTCAGATGATGCTCTGGTACATTCAACAATGTTCTGATACAAATCTAGCATGAAGTGATGTTAGTAGACATTCAAAGTTCTGAAGCTATCCGAGGGAAGCAGAAGTCAGAAGCTGTGAATGTTCTAAAAGATCCAGAAATTCAAGTTCTGAAGCTGTCCTGAATGGAAGCAGAAGTCAGAAGCTGTGAATGTTCTGAAGATCAAAGAAATTCAAGTTCTGAAGCTGTCCAATGGAAGCAGAAGTCAGAAGCTATGGATTCTCTGAAGGCAGAAGCTCATATGATCGTCTCTACCGAAATAATCAGGGAAGTCTTTTATTAAAGTTCTTCGAGTATTTATTTCAGGGGGAGATTATTTATCTCAGGGGGAGATTGTTAATCTCAGGGGGAGACATATTCATATGCTTATGCTATAGCTGTGTAATTTGTCTTTTGCCGTCTACTCTTTCTGATCGCAAATTCATATCATTTATATATGTTTTTGTCATCATCAAAAAGGGGGAGATTGTTAGAACAAGATTTGTTCTTATCAATTATCTTAGTTTTGATGATAACAATAATATGAATTTTGCTTAAGATAATATGGTACTCTAATCCAATGCAATTTCCCTTTCAGGAAATATATATAAAGAGTACGCATAATTCAGCGCTCAGAAGATGTGTCTCAAATGGTTCAGCATGCAACATCAGAACATGGTCTGGCAAGACATCAGAAGATGGTCGAAGCAGAATCAGAACATGGGTCTATGGAAGCATCAGAAGAACATGAGATCAGAAGCACTGAAGATCAGAAGATGGTATCACGCTCAGAAGCACTTCAAGGTCAGAAGATCAGAAGATGCTGTGCACCAAGCTGTTTGACTCTGATGATATTCAAACGTCGTATTCACAAACATCAGATCAGAAGGAAGTACACGTGGCAGACTACGCTGACTGACAAAAGGAACGTTAAAGCTACTAAAGGCTACGTCAGTAGACACAGCGTGAACAAGGCTCGAGGTAGTTGACAAAAGCGTATAACATTAAATGCAAAGCTGTACGGAACACGCAAAGCATTAAATGCATTCAACGGTCATCTTCTCAACGCCTATAAATATGAAGTTCTGATGAGAAGCAAGGTGAACGATTTCGCACCAATACAATTCAAATTAACTTGCTGAAACGCTGTTCAAATCTAAACTCAGAATCTTCATCTTCATCAAAGCTCACTACATTGCTGTTGTAATATCTTAGTGAGATTAAGCTTAAATTGTAAGAGAAATATCACAGTTGTGATTATCGCTTTTAAGAAGCATTTGTAAACTCTTGAATAGATTACATTAAGTTGTAAGGAACTAGAGTGATCAGTTGATCAGTATACTCTAGGAAGTCTTAGCAGTTAGCTGAGCAGGAAGTCTTGGCAGTTGGCTGAGCAGGAAGTCTTGGCAGTTGGCTGAGCAGAAAGTCTTAGGAGTGAACTAAGCCTAGAGTGATCGTGTTGATCAGTAGACTCTAGAAAAAGTCTTAGGAGTGAACTAAGCAGTTGTTCCTGGAGTGATCAGGTTGTGATCAGAAGACTCTGGAAGACTTAGTTGCGGCTAAGTGGAAAACCATTGTAATCCGTGCGATTAGTGGATTAAATCCTCAGTTGAGGTAAATCATCTCTGCGGGGGTGGACTGGAGTAGCTTCGTTAACAGCGAACCAGGATAAAAATAATTGTGCATTTTATTTTTATCGTCCAAGATTTTAAGTCACACTTATTCAATCCCCCCCTTTCTAAGTGTTTTTCTATCCTTCATATACCTCGTACTGAGAAACAAGTCAGAGGATTCTTGGGACGTCTAAATTACATCGCCCGATTTATTGCCCACATGACTACTACTTGTGTGCCGATCTTCAAACTGTTGAAGAAAGATCAAGTGGAAAGGTGGAATGACAAATTCCAGTTAGCCTTTGAAAAAATCAAAGAATATCTCCAAAAACCTCCAATCTTGTTGCCACCTGTGGAAGGCAGACCTCTGATAATGTACCTAACTGTGTTAGAAGACTCAATGGGGTGTGTACTAGGACAACATGACGAATCCGGCCGAAAGGAGCACGCAATCTACTATCTTAGCAAAAAGTTTGCCGATTGTGAAACAAGATACTCACTACTCGAAAAAACTTGTTGTGCCTTAGCTTGGGCAGCTCGCCGACTAAGACAGTACATGCTAAATCACACCACTTTCCTAATCTCCAAGATGGATCCCATCAAATACGTGTTCGAAAAACCTGCTCTCTCTGGAAGAATAGCGAGATGGCAAATGATCTTAACAGAATATGACATTCAATACACTTCACAAAAAGCAATCAAAGGAAGTGTGGTAGCTGATCATCTGGCCCATCAAGCAGTGGATGATTATCAAGCATTGAACTTTGACTTCCCAGACGAAGACATTATGCTAGTCAATGACTACAAACAACCAGGACCAGAAGAAGGACCCGAGCCAGGATCCCGGTGGACTATGGTTTTTGACGGAGCTTCTAATGCACTTGGCAATGGCATCGGAGCTGTGATCATCTCCCCCGCAGGAGGTCATACACCATTCACTGCCAGGTTATGCTTCAATTGCACTAATAATATAGCCGAATACGAAGCATGTATTCTGGGTCTTAAAGCTGCAATCGATCTAAGAATCAAATTCCTGGAAGTCTACGGAGACTCGGCCTTGGTAATCTACCAAGTCAAAGGGGAATGGGACACGAAGCACCCAAATCTAATTCCTTACAAAAAATATGTGCTGAGTTTGATTCCTTACTTCGAAGAAATCACTTTCGAACACATCCCACGCGAGGAAAATCAACTAGCTGATGCTTTAGCTACCATGTCATCCATGTTCAAAGTCAGGTGGGACAACGAGGCGCCTATGATCACCATTTACAGGCAAGATGAACCATCCTATTGCAATGAGATCAATACCGAAGGAACCGAGGAAAAACCATGGTTCCATGAAGTAAAAAGATATCTCGAAGCTCAGGAGTACCCTGAAGGGGCATCCATTAACGACAGAAAGTTTCTAAGGAGATTTGCTGCCAAATTCTTTCTAAGCAATGGAACCCTATACAAACGCAACCATGACTCGACTTTACTTCGCTGTGTAAACAAGAAGGAAGCAGAACAGATCATGGAAGAAATACACAATGGTGCCTTCGGTACTCATTCCAGTGGACATACAATGGCTAAAAAGATCCTGAGAGCGGGTTATTACTGGTCTACCATGGAAACAGACTGCCATCGTCACTCCCGAACATGTCACAAATGCCAGATATACGCTGACAAAGTACATGTACCTCCAGTTCCATTAAGCGTCCTAACGGCTCCTTGGCCTTTTGCAATGTGGGGTATTGATATGATTGGAGAAATCAAACCTACTGCCTCCAACGGACATCGCTTTATCCTGGTCGCTATTGACTACTTCACAAAGTGGGTAGAAGCAGCTTCATTTGCTTCTGTTACCAAGAATGTGGTGGCCCGGTTCATCAAAAACAATCTCATTTGTCGGTATGGCATCCCTGAACGGATTATCACGGACAATGGCACAAATCTAAACAACAGAATGATTACTGAACTTTGCACACAGTTCAAGATCAAGCATCATAATTCTTCTCCATATCGACCAAAGATGAACGGCGCGGTGGAAGATGCCAACAAGAACATCAAGAAAATCATACAAAAAATGACAGTAACCTACAAAGACTGGCATGAGATGTTGCCTTTTGCTCTTCATGGTTATCGCACATCTGCGCGTACTTCAACAGGGGCAACTCCATTCTCCTTAGTCTATGGTATGGAGGCAGTTCTTCCAATTGAAATTCAGATTCCTTTCCCTAAGGATTATGAAAGAAGCCAATCTAGACGAAGATGATTGGATTCAAACACGGTTGGACCAGATAAACTTGATTGATGAGAAAAGGCTCGCAGCTATTTGTCATGGTCAGCTATACCAAAAGCGTATGATCAAAGCCTTCAACAAAAAAGTCAAAAGTCAAGCATACCAAACTGGTGGCTTGGTTGTCAAACGCATCATCTTACCACAAGGTGATCCCAGAGGCAAATGGACTCCCACCTACGAGGGACCATTCATAATCAAGAAAATATTCTCCGGCGGCGCCATGTTGCTTACCACCATGGATGGCGAGGATTTCCCACAACCTGTAAATGCTGACATAGTCAAAAAATACTTCTCTTAAAAAGAAAAAAAACAGCTCGCTAAGTTGAAAACCTGAAAGGGCAACTTAGGCAAAAAAATGAGCGTCTCGGTGGATTGAAAACCCGAAAGGGCGATCCAGGCAAAAATTAGAGACTAAACAAATACTATCCCGGTAGGCTGAAAACCTGAAAGGGCAGCCTAGGCAAAAGTTAGGGAATGAAGCATACAACTGTGTTCCGTTCAGCTGCCTACTCACCATCAAGATTCAACACCTCAAAGACACCGATCAGTCCAATCACTTTCTTCCAACAAGTGAGGGATGAGATGCTCGAAGACAGATTGGCAATAGCAGAATTGAAACTTGACTGGATCATTTTCACATAGCTATTTATCTTTATAAATATTTTCCAAAACTTTCTGACAATTTCCTACTTCTAGGATTGTTGTCTCCCTGTGCTAACCAGCCTATCATGGCTCTTTTTCAAAAATCAATGCAGCTTAGGCTCAAAAATCACCATTTTCACTTTTTCTGTTTAAATACGTAAGCGTCCCGATGATAATTTTGAATGAACATGTGCATTTGAATATGATTGATGTTTACCAGGAAAAACAGGAATAGCATTCAGGAAATGTCCCAATTATCTGGACATCATCCCATCAGAAGAAAATCCCCAAGAGAAGCGCATTTCTCAGCAAATTCCTCAAAAAGATTTTCTCTTCAAAAGAAGTCTTATCCCCCAGCAGGGTTGTTCCAGATTACTATCTTCAGAAGGTGTGATCCCCGCACCCGGACTTGGTCAGATAGTGCATCGGAGGATTATGCATCTTCCTCATTCCCATTTGAAAGGGCATCAGAACTTCCAGCTACCTTTCATTCTCAAGAGATATTCAAAGATCCTTCAAAAGAATACCAGGGTTCTCAAAGAATTTCCCCAGCCGAGGGTACTCAAACAAGACAAAAGATCATCAACGATCACAATATAGTCATATCCAGATGACTGGCGGAAATTTATTTTCCCAAATAGAAGCTCGAGATCTCACATTCATACATCACATATTCATATTCATACATCATATTCATACATCATGCATCATGCGCATATTCATACGCATATTCATACACAACATCACATGCATATTTCTCCAGGAATATCTCACATTACATGCATCATAAACATTGCATATCACTAACTTGATTTTTCAGGTAGACGGATATCTTCAACAAAGATGTTCTCAATCACATGCAGTGTTCACCTGAATTCCATGAACGGTTCTCTCAGATATAATCAAGCCGAAGATTCATTCTGATCACTTACCAATTCAAAAACAGGCATTACAGATCTAAAGCGATACCTCAGACGGTTCCAGAACGATCTAGCATCACAGATCTAAAGTTGATACCTCAGACGGTTCCAAAACGATCTAGCATCACAGATCTAAAGTTGATACCTCAGACGGTTCCAGAACGATCTAGCATCACAGATCTAAAGTTGATACCTCAAACGGTTCCAGAACGATCTAGCATCACAGATCTAAAGTTGATACCTCAGACGGTTCCAGAACGATCTAGCATCACAGATCTAAAGTTGATACCTCAGACGGTTCCAGAACGATCTAACATTGCAGATCTAAAGTTGATACCTCAGACGGTTCCAGAACGATCTAGCATCACAGATCTAAAGTTGATACCTCAGACGGTTCCAGAACGATCTAGCATCACAGATCTAAAGTTGATACCTCAGACGGTTCCAGAACGATCTAGCATCACAGATCTAAAGTTGATACCTCAGACGGTTCCAGAACGATCTAACATTGCAGATCTAAAGTTGATACCTCAGACGGTTCCAGAACGATCTAACATTGCAGATCTAAAGTTGATACCTCAGATGGTTCCAGAACGATCTAATATTGCAGATCTAAAGCGATACCTCAGACGGTTCCAGAACGATCTAACGTTGCAGATCTAAAGCGATACCTCAGACGGTTCCAGAACGATCTAACGTTGCAGATCTAAAGCGATACCTCAGACGGTTCCAGAACGATCTAACATTGAAGATCTAAAGTCGATACCTCAGACGGTTCAAGAATGATCTAACATCAAAGATCTAAAGCTGATACCTCAAACGGTTCCACAATGATCAACTTCCAAAATCTAAAGCGGTAACCTTGGACGGTTCCGAAACAGTCAACACAAAGACTTTCAAATCCTTCATCAAGATATAATCAATGGATTCATTCTGATGAACAAACCATCAACCCATTCACCAGGTGGCATCTGAAAGCCCATCTCAGGTAATGTGTCAATCTGTCAACAACATTTCACCGACGACATTCAAATGCAACTTCCAACATCTCTTCTGATCAAGGTAAGTGCAAATTTTCAGGGCATCTAAATATTCAATCATCTTCTACCTTCAGATTTCAGACAATCTCTTCAGGTTTAAGAAGATTGAATAGGGGCAACTGTTATACCCCAAAATTTGCCCGCATTATTTTTCAAGAAAACTCCAATCTGAAAATTAAAAGTCTCATATAATCATGGATTTTTATTTCAACAAATATCCTGACATATGAAATACTTAGTTTTTAGAATTTTTCTTATACAGTAATTTGGCTTGCAGTTGAATTTATTCTTACGCAAACGCCAAATACTGTTTATTACTTTACACATGCTATTTATTTATTTACAGATAAATAGTACTGACACAATTGGTACAGAGTTAAATCTTTTTGCAGGCGCAGAATCAGGAAACTCAGACTGTACTGGTAACAAGTAGATTATTATTATCTTTTGTTTCCCACTAATTTTGGTACTATATTCCATTATTTTCAAAAATCTTTTCAAATCTCTTTTTCAAAAATCAAATCCTAACTTTATTCTCTACATCTCTCTTTTTCCCAACACTATCATACACTTTCTTTCAAATCTTACTTCCACTCAAATTTTCCTTTTGTACGGAATCACATCATTCCACAACGTCTCTATCCTTCTTTCCATTCTATAAATACCTCCCATTTTCTTCCATAAAATCTCACATCAAATTCTAACTTATCTTTCAAATTCCTACCTCATATCTATTTTCTCTTCTTCCCTAACAAGAATGGCAAAGTGGATAGAGACACTGTCTCTTACAGTCATCACCATTGCTACGGTGATCATGACTTTCTTCTGCCTGCATAGTCCTGAAGAGTGTGGACCTGCAATGGTTGCACTCCCAATCATCTACATGTTATTGTTCATAGCATGGGTCATTAACCGTCATTCCTGAAGTCTGCCGTGATTCTTATTTCTTAAATGTACCGTTTATTCGTCGTACTGTTCAATATAGTATGTAATATTTGTACTGTCAGTATTAAATGTTGTACTATTTGTCATAATATTGCTTAATTACTCAGATAATATTTTATGTGTTTTCTGCCAGTCAAATATTCCTATTTCTGTGCATTAAATGATTTTCAGGACTATTATCGGTAATTTTGCCCACATACAGTAAATATTAGTTATTTATTATGTCTGTGTTTTTTTTAACAAGTCATGTAAATAAACTTTCATTTTTCACATAAAACAAAAACAACAAAAAAGAAAATTAACTTTGACTATTGATTTTTCACTCTAACTGCTACGTCAATACCTGAACAGTCAGTTGACAGCCAAACTGCTGGCAGTACAATTCTCAGTGTTTTGTACCATCAATCAAATCAATCTTTCACAATTCAAAATTCGAAGATTTTTGTTCTAGAAGTCTTCTGAATATCACGCGATTAGCAGAGACTCAACACTGCACAAAAATCAGGTACGCTTAATTGTCTCCTACATAAACAGTCCCTGACAAGGGTTTTCTTGTTTTTACAGGAGAAACAAGTTTTTGAGAGCTCAAATGGATTTCATACACATCCATATATCTCAAAGTACCATCATACAAATTTTCAAACTTCAATTCACTCAGACGCACCGTCAGCAGCTCAAACAGTCAACAGACGACCCGTTTGACCAAAAAAGTCAACAGACAGTCAAAAATGAAATTTTTTGTCAAAGTCCATATTTTGTCAAAGGATTCATCATTTGATCATTTGATGATCATAATTCATCAAGGAAAGATAAAAAATCAACAAAACCCTAAGATTCAAAATTATGGTTTTTGCCTGAAAAGTCAACTCAACTTTGACTGATCATAACTCTCTCATCCTTCATCCAAAAAATTCAAACCAAAGCTCATTTTGAAGGAAATTCAATTATATTTCAAATTCCATTGATCCCATGGTCATTGGATTCACCATTTGAAAAATATGATCAAAGACATTACAGGTCATTTTCAAAGTCAACAAAAAGACACTTTTTTCAAAAGGACACACAAAGAGCATCAAAAATCATTTTGACATGAGACCAAAGGCATTGGTTAGAGGATTCTTTGAGGTTTCCAAAAAGTGCAAGATCTCCTTCATATGACAAAAACTGAAGGATTTACACCTTGTTGAAGTTGGCTAAATTTTGGAAAATGCACAAAACCAACATTGCTCAAAAATGCATTTTTTCCAAATGGGGCCAAGTTTTCATGGTTCAAACATGTTTGCCATGTTATTATGGGCCTCCCACGACCAAGACAAAGCCCACATCATTTTTATCCATTTTTGATTTAATTTTATCACATATAAGATTAAATTTAAAAAGGAAAATGGAAGAATAATGGGTAGCTTATTTTCCAAGCATGACTCATCAAATAATCACTCCAATTCTGCAGCATGAGATACAAGGAAGGTCTATGGCAAGAGGTGTGGAAAAATTAAGCAAGGGTTGCTTGATTCTTAAGCTAAAAAGGTCAAAATTTCAACAAAAGCAATCAATGCTTTTAGCTTCAATTTTAAGCACCTCATGGCTTATAAATAGGCAAGCATATTTCAGCAACAAGGGGGAGCCAACACACACGAAATTATAGCAAGGCATAGCAAGAAAACTCATCAAATTTCTCAAAATTTCCATACACTTTGTAATTTTCAAATTTCATATTCCAATCAATATCAATACAAAACAATCATTCCAATCATCTTCTAAGATCATATAAAGTAAGAATGAACCCTTAATATGGTCCCATGAGAGTCGTAACACATGCATAGTGTTCTTCATGTTCATACATAATTAATTTTCGTTTTCCTATATTTAATCAACCTCAATGTAATCTAATCATTCCACTGAGTTTATGAGGTCTCATAGGGTAGATCTGGGCTCTAACATGTGAGTTTCCACGTGAGAATAGCTCTATGCCATTAACGAGTGCTCATGTATGCTTAAGCTTCAACTTCATCGAATCCATGGCTACCACGCTCAAATAACGAAACTAACATCATATTTGGACTCAGAGCATCCTAATTAGGGGATCTGGGTCACTTGCTATTATTCCTAACGCTTACTTTTGCAGGTTTGTGAAGCTACCAAAAAATGGCATTTTATCGTGAAAATAGAGGAGGTTTAAAACCCCCGCTATTTGTGTGTAAAAATGAAAGAGATGGAGGTTGAAGACGACCACGCGTCCCAGCGTGGTTCGCCAGTCAACTTGTCTTCGTCCACGCAGGCAAAAGTGGGGCCAATCTGACTTACTAAAGGTCTTTATGATCCCACGTGACTGGTCAACACAAGTGTACCATGTTCTCTTCAATCTGAGCCACATGATCAATCTCAAAGCCAATCCAACGCATCATACAAGCAGTCCATACCATGCACTCTCCAGCCTAACACACCTGATCAGTATCCTTTTATCTTCTATTCTTATTTTAATTTCTTTACAAAATTAATTAAAAATAGTTTCAAAAATCCAAAAAATACACAAAAAATATTTTTAGACCTCTAAAATAATATATTATTTTCTGAAATAAAAATATTTTATTTTTCTTCAAAATTTCAATATTTTGCATAATTAATTAGTATATATTTATATATTTGCTTTTTAATTATTCTAATCAATCAAAAAATCATAAAAAAAAAATTTGTTCTTTATATAAAATATTGTTTATATATTATAAACTAATTTTATACATATTTTGAATAATTTTCTCTTTAAGTTTTAATTATTTGTATAATTATTTGTATAATTATGTTTTAATTAGCTTAAATCAATTTCAAATCAATTTCAAAAATTCCAAAAAAATTAGTTTTGTTTTAAAATTAATTGACAAATATTTTGTACATATTTTAAACTTAATTTCTAGGTTTAAATCTATTTTCATCTTTTTTCTTCATTTTAATTTAATTAATCATGCATTAATTATAATTAAAATCAATCATAAAAAATCCAAAAACATGCCTTTTATTTTTCTTGCAATTTAAATTCCTAGATAAATGTATAGGATGTCAAATTCATGTAAATAGGCTAGTTTACATTTCCTGCACAATCGATGTAATAGCGTAGATTTACTTTCCGCACTTTACATTTCCGCATTTTAATTTCCAGCAAATATAAACTGCGTGTATGTCAAAGATAAAATTGAACCGTTAGATCACTAACTTCAAAGATAAAATATCTGAATACAAACACAATCACACTTGCACCTCTTAAGGTAATCCCTTCTCATTCTTTTCAAAATCAAAGTCAAAATTCTATTATTTTGAGTACAAAATCGAACCTTGCGTTTATATCCGGTGAAAGGATAGATTTTTAAAGGAAATAGGATAAAGACCTTACAACTCAGGGTAGACCTCCTAGTTTGCTTGCTCAAATCAAAACAAACAAAATTCTCATACACTGTTGTTTTTCAAAACAAAACTTTCAAAAAAGACAATACTTTGTATACATCCAAACACGGATTATTACAAAGTTAACGTTCTTTTCAAAACATCTTTCGAAAGATAAACAAGCATTTTGTATACATCCACACACGGATCATTACAAAATTCAATTTACAAAAGTATTTGAAACCACATATGAGCAATTTCAAAGCAATTGAAAAGTGATCGAAAAACAAGTGAGCTAAGCAAACTTAAGAGTCCATGGATAACCATGGATACAAAGGGTGCTAACACCTTCCCTTTGTATAACCTACCCCCTTACCCAGAATTTCTTAAAGGTCTTTTTTCTGTTTCTTTTATAAACCTTTCCTTAATTGGATAAAATAAAAGGTCGGTGGCGACTCTGTGAATTTTCAAAATGCGAAAGCATTAAGCGATAAAAAAGAGTCAGTTCACGTATCTCTACAGAACAGAGGTATGGCCTGGGATAAAAAACGGAGGTCCACACCCAACAATAAAAAGTTCAAAAAAAAATCACTTAGAGTTTCATGTCTTTTCTTGATTTTTACCCAACTTCTGTCGATCATAACTCACTCGATTTTGATCACATGGAAATGTTCTTGTACTTTCTAGAAAGGTCAAAATGTCCTCTGATCAACCGTTTAGGTTTCATCTTCGTTGAATTTTCCATGTTCAAGAACACTTCTTTGCAAAAAGATGACTTTTTGTTGACTTTTAGAAGGACCTATAATGTCTTAGTCCATATCTCTTAAATGATGTATTTCTTGGTCTTGGGCCCAACATCAAAGTTGTAGATAAATTTAATTTCCTTGAGAATGAGCTTTGGTTGTGGAATTTCTGATAAAGTATGAGAGAGTTATGGCCAGTCAAAGATGGGTTGACTTTCAGTTCAAAACCCTAATTTAGTGACTTGTACTTTTGTTGATTTCTGAGCTCTCCTTGATGAATCATGATAAAAACTTGATCAAATGATGAATGTGACTTCACAATATTGATGTTGACCAAAAATCAGGAGTTTTGACTGTGGTTTGACCATAGTTGACTTTTAGGTCAAACTAGTCAACTGTTGACCATTTGAACTGTTGACTGAGCAGTCTTATGAATCAGACATTGACACTTGGTATGAGGATTCCTTGAAGCCTATAGGAAACCATGAAGTCCCCTTGAGGTGTCAAAAATCTCTTTCCCCTGAGAAGAAACAAAACCCTAGTTGGGGACCTTTTGCTTAGTAGAAGGATGAGCATGCCCAATTAGAAAATCATGTAAGTCAAAATATGATGGGCAAATTTTGGGGTATGACAGCTTCCCCTGTTCAATCTTCTTAAATCTCAGGATGTAGAGTGGTTTGTGTGCCCGTCGGAATCTGAAGATGGAAGAGGATTGAACACTAGAATACCAAGAAAATTGCCCTTGCAGATGCAGGGACTTTTAACGAGGATGGCCTTACGGATGCCATCAGGATGTTGACAGGAAGTTGCCTGAGATGGGCTCAAAGATGCCATCTAGGTGTTGACAGAGTATTGTCTAAAGCAGAGGCTTTTCAGACCGAGTCATATGGATTGATTGTGTCTTAAGGGGAGATTCATCAAAATGAAGTAATGTCTTATAGAAGACTACCTGAAGAGGTTCCTGAATAGGGTAGATTACTGACTGATGTAAAGGAGATTTAGGCTTTAAACAAAGCTCGGGAAGAAGTGTCTTGTAGAAGATTAACTGAGAAGCTCCTTGAAAGGACAATAGATGTCTTAGAAAAGATTGGATAAATGTGTTAAAGAAGATTACCTAAAAAGGTGGAGATATGTCTTAGAGAAGACTACCGAGAAGGACTATGTTACGTCTTGAACAAGACTAACCTAGAAAGGTTATAAACGTCTTAGAAAAGACTACCTAGAAAGGTTGATAAACATCTTAGAAAAGACTACCTAGAAAGGTTGATAAACGTCTTAGAAAAGACTACCTAGAAAGATTGATAAACGTCTTAGAAAAGACTACCTAGAAAGATTGATAAACGTCTTAGAAAAGACTACCTAGAAAGGTTGATAAACGTCTTAGAAAAGACTATCTAGAAAGGTTGATAAACGTCTTAGAAAAGACTACCTAGAAAGGTTCCTATAAAGGATGAGAAATTCTTTGAATTATCTTTGAAGAAAGATCTGGAATGAAGCATCAAAATCGTATTTATGTCTTGAATGAGCGTTAAGATTGAATTGTTGATACAATCGTCTTTGCACTGTATCTGGATGATAATGTTCTTTTGATTGTGGAATAACCTGAAAAGGCAAAATAAGTTTTATGCAATGTCATGATGCATGTATTGGTGAGGTTCTCAAAATAAACGAGAATGATGAATGTTATGCATGTATTGTGAATGATGCAAGGATAGACTATATAGTCGAAGCATATTGGTAGCTTTGTATACCAATTGTTGGGTGAGAAAATAAATCTCTGGGTGCTGCTGGAGATAATGACAAGAGGATTGAGAATTCCTATCGTCTGTTCGAGGATATCCAGTTGGGGATTTTTTTGATCTTCGCTTGGGGATGAGAGTAACTTGAATGATCTGATCTTGATGTATCCTCGGGACAAGAGAGAAGAATAGTCTTCTGATGTATTATCTTACCGAGCTCATCTGTGAGTGTCAACTTTTAAGAGTGAGTTTGAACAAACCCTATTGGCGAAGAAGATTGTATCGGAGAACTGGTAGTGTCGGAGATATAAATTCCATTGGGGAACCACGTGTTTGTTGGGGAAGAGATTATTTGAAGATAACTTCTTGAGAATTACTATGTGAACACTGCTCTGTGGGGAAGATTCCCAGGGATTTCAATTTTCATTGCCCATGTCTTTGAGTACTTGCTGTTGGAAAACAGTTTTTAACCATATATGGTCCTTTGCTTGTGGGAGTCTACTTGTCTCTGAATTCAGTAACCTGGTATGCTTGATGTTTGAGATTATTGGATTTTGAACTTCGAAGGAGAGACAAATACTGATATCGTCTGAAACTAGTAGCTAAACAGCTCTCGCTGAAAATTGTGACTGATGCAACATGCCCCGAGTGATGGGCTAGTTTCTCTGGTTATTCAACGCATTTAAGAGATTCAATGAATCGTGACTTGTAACACCCCGATTTTTAACAGCGAGAGTGTATTTCTTTTTTTCAAAATTAATGCCTTACAAAATATGGACCACTGTCCTTTTAGGAATAATAAAAATGATAAATCAGAGTACGAGCTTTTTGGTCTAAGTCTTTTCCATAAATAGGCCCAGCGCAATGCCCAAGGTCATAAAATATTTGACCACTTGAATATAATTGCGTACATAGTATTTGACAACAAGTAAAGGTCAAAACCACACACACAAATTAAGCATTCAGCTTTAACAACAAACTTCCCAATCAAACACAAATAACACTCTGAAACAAAACCCTAAGCTGATCTTGAACTCCTAGCCGAAGACATTCACATCTTGCAAGTCTTCACGACACCAGGATACCTTAACTATCCCCAATTGCTAACAGCCTGGGTGGTCGTTAGCCACAACAGAATAATAGTAGAGGGTCACGATCTAAAAATAGCATACATGAAAGAATACACAATGCAAGTAAAACATGATATACAACAATCACAATATTTATTTCAACAAATAAAGTAATGCACAAATATCTAAATGCAGACTCTACATGGGTGTGATCCCTCTAACCGGGTTCCTCACATGCATGAATTCCGGAATTTTACCTCTCCGCAGAGAGTCGTAGGCACATCCTACTAAAAAGGTTCTGCCTCACTAAAAGTGATCCCAACAGACATCGAGGTACTGCCTCACTAGAAGTGATCCCAACAAAAACCAACTCAATAAAATCCCGCAGGATTAGGTGGGCTCGTCCTCTAGAGTCCTCACCCGGTGCAGTCCTCTCGACATACACGCAACTATGATATGCATGAGCACATATATGCAAATACATCATAATATTTCTCAACAGTTATCATACCCCAAAATTTGCCCATCATGTTTCAAGATATTTTGATCTACCTGACTTTCGAATGCTCAAGCACTGAGGATTAGGCTCACTTACCTACTCTCCTAAACAAACAACCTACAACTAGGTTTGTTGCTTCTCTTCATGAAAAAAAATCAAGTTTTGACAATTCAAGTGGACATCATAACCTCTCATATGCCTCAAATAATCCTCATGCCAATTTTCAAGCTCTGGTTCAAAAGATTGCTCACCCAATGGCCCGGACGATCAATAATCGACTGGTTGACCTAAAAGTCAAACTATGGTCAAACCACAGTCAAAACTTCTGATTTTTGGTCAAAAACCTCATTTTGAAGTATCATTCATCATTTGATCAAAGATTGATCATGATTCATCAAGAAAAGCTCCAAAATCCACAAAAGTCCAAGTTTCTAATTTAGGGTTTTAACCTAAAAGTCAACCCAACTTTGACCAGCCATAACTTCCACATGGAACATCAGAAATTTTCCATCCAAAGCTCAATTTGAAGGAAATTGAATTCTCTACAATTTTGTCTCTCACAAGCCAAGGCCAAAAATGCTTCATTTGAGAGATATGGATTAAAACGTTATTGGTCCTTTTGAAAGTCAACAAAAAGTCATTTTTCTCAAAGAATGGTACATGAAAATGGTTAATTCAATTGAGATGAAACAAAAGGGAGTTGTTAGAAGACTCTCTGATCTTTCCAAAAAGTCAAAGAACACCTTCATACCATAAAAATTGAAGGAGTTATGAATTGATGAAGTTGGGCAAAATTCAAGAAAATCATGAAACCCTAATAGATGAAATTGAAGGTTTTAAGTAACGGGCTTGTATTTATGGATTCTACACGTGACTTTAAGCCCATGAGAGGCCCATAATCCAAATATTATTCCTTTCTTGATTTTATTACATTTTTATTTGAATTTATTCATTTAAATACATATTAAATCAAATAAATCATGAGAAGTCATATATTTGAGATCTTAATATTTAAACCGATTAACATCAATATGGGGAATTAGTAAAACGTGGAAAGAAGTTTGGAAAAGAAGATTTGGACTAAAATAGAAAAATTGCATGAAGAATTTCAATCAAAGGTTCACCATGGAAACACATGATTTGATTAGATCTTTCCAATTTTTGTTGACCTAACATCTTGTGCTATAAATATAGAAGGTATTCACAAGGATTGGGGACGAAAAAAATCGCAGCCCTGGTCTCCAAAACCATTCCAAAAAAACTCCCACAAAAAACTCAAACTAGGGCACGGGAGAAAAGATTTCCCAGCAAGTTTCGATCGTAACTAGAGATTCCATCATCTTCCTGAGGCCCCTAAGAGTGCAATCGTCTCTCACTTACAGTTCAGAGCGTTCCAGAACCTTTCACGTATGTTCATTATCGTTGGTAAGGTTTCAAATATCAAAACTCTTCAATCACGCTTCGCTAACTGATTTCGTATGAACAGATGTATTCAGGACCTTATATAGAGTAGGTTTGACGTGTTACATGGGGGCTTTGGTGCATAAGCCTTGAAGTACCATTGTTAGGGCAAGTGTTTCGGTTTCTTTGTAATGCATTATACAGGGACTTTCAGACCAAGCTGACACTTCCATTGAACTCGCAGGGTCCAAATTAGGGGGGTAAGGGTCTTGGTTCTCGTTTATTCGTGTTGTTTTGCAGATCTGGAAAAGAGGTTCGCCGGAGAAGATGGTGCCCCGCGGCGGTTCTCCGGCATGGAAGCTTGGACCAGGCAGCGTGGCGACTCTGCGCGCTCTGATTGGCTGGAGGAAAATTCTAGATTCTCTCTTTGTTGTGATTGGTCAGACGCGTTAGTGGTGGGCCCAGTCAGAGTGGTTTGTTTGACTATTTTTAATAACTGTTATTTTCATATATTATCTTTTTTTGGTAATTATACTACAACAACGAAACGCATCACACATGGTAAAGAAAGGCAAGCCGCTTCTATGGGAATTTGGGTTCGATCCCCGGATTTTACATTAATTTTTATCACTTATAAAGCTTGCAGATCCAGTACTTGGTGGTGTATGCGCCCTTGCCATATGCCCTCAGATAAAGACCGTTGGATCGTTACAATCGCCAGATCATACGCTCCTGGAAGCGCGTCCCCATGGTGCACCCTCATCAACGCACAACACCGGATCCAGCGCCAGGTGCCTTTTCCTTTCTTTCTCTTTTCAGTTTTTTTATTATTATTATTATTTATTTTTTTTTAAAAACCTTTTCCTATTTAGAAACTAGTTTTTTTTACTCAATTAAAATTAAAATTAACTTTTTCTTTATAGATAGTTAGTTAATATTAGTTTTTTTTATCATAAAATGGAATTTAAGATTAATTAGTTAATTGACTAATTTTAGGTTAGTTAATTAAAATTGGTTTTTAATTAGGTAAAATTTAATTTAATTAATAATTAGGTTTATAATTCTAGGTTTATAATTTTAATAATTTAGGTTAATAAATTAATAACTAATTTTAGGTTTTTAATCAAGTTTAGCCTTAAATTTCAACAACCATAGATAACCCTAGAAATCTTTAGGTAGGTGTTGTCCGTCAACTAGGATTTTACCCTTAGGTTTTTTAGCCATTAACCTTCAAGGTTTAGGTTTTCCTTTGTAATCAAACATTGAATTTCTTCATTACCGCGATTATCTTCTCACCTCATGCTACAATGATTGTCGAATGCTTTTATTTAATTTTTTGCCTTTATTTAATCTCCGCCTTTATTTAATTTCTGCTTTTATTTATGCCTTTACTTTATGCTGTTTATTTATTTATTTAACTTCTATTTTTTAAATATTATAAGGTGTATAGGTTGCCTATTCAATTTTGATGTAATAGTAATTAGGGCTTTTTATTTTTCTGCCTTTTAAATTACGCCTTTATTTTTCTGCATTAACAGGTGTTTATTGTAATAACGTAGGACCATTAAACTGTTTTATTTTTCTGCTATGGTTAGTAAAATAGGGAGTGCAAGACTATTAACTGAATCTAGATCACTAATTTACAAGATAAATATCATCGAAGTTAACCACGTGATTGTGCACCCACACACCTTTAGGGTAACCCTTCTTGTTGTCTGTTGCCTTATCACTTGCTGCTTCGTTGCCTTAATCTTGTTGCCTAAAAATAGTCAAGTCCCTTGATTCCGAGGATACCTAAAGCAAATGTTGCCTTTAAAGTTATTGAAACTCCCTCGAGGTTGCCTTATAAAAATATAACGATTGTCCTAATTGCTAAGGTATCCTCGCCTGTTGCCTAAAAGATTAATGACTATTATATCCTTCCCTTAGACTACCTGCCCTCTTTATGGCAGGGACAGTCTTGTGGCGAACGATTATTCTCGATGACCCTTAAACATCCAATTGAAAGACTTCCTGCCCTCTCATGGTATGGATAGACCCTTTCGCCCGGAAAGCTAAAAGAACAATTTTTCTAAACTTAAGGGTAATTGATTTTTAATTGCTTGCTCTTTTTCAAATTCAAATCAAAATACTTTCCCACTTCTTTTCAAATAATCTTTTCAAAAAGACTACGCTTATTTACAAGCTAAAGTTCTTATTCATATTTATATTCACACCCTACTTTTTAAGCAATTCAATCAAACAAGTGAGCTAAGCAATTAAGAGCCCATGGATAACCATGGATGCAAAGGGTGCCTTACACCTTCCCTTTGCATAACTTACCCCCCGAACTCAAAATCTTTTTAAATGGTCTTTTTCTGTTCTTTTAGCCTTTCTTATTGGATAAAATAAAAGTCGGTGGCGACTCTTGCTTACCGCGACATTTAAATAAAGTCAGTTCATAGTATTACAGAACTGGCAACTCTGCTGGGGATATTCGAATAAAAGAGGGGTTACCTTAAAGTTTAGGATTCATTTTAGAATTTTTTCTATTGTTTGCTTTGCTTGCTTTATTTTTCAGGGTTGTTTTGGAAATTATATGAAGGACGAATCCTACACCCGGATTCAAGTACACTTAAGATAGGAGCGGCATAGTCATGGAGACCTCCCTTGTGCATGCTTGGGATTGGTCAATATGAAGTTTGCACTTGAGTTAGGCCTCCACTGATTATTGTGTACCTGTCGCTACCGCGAAAATTAACAGAGTCGCCACTAACATATTTATCCTGAAAAGGAAGGGAATGCCAGCAAACCACAAAACAAAACAACGGTCTCACGACCAGAGAAAAGGGTAAGGGAGTCGGTTACGCGAGGGGAAGGTGCTAGCACCCCTCGCGCCCATCGTACTCGATGGTATCCACGCTTGTGTCTAAAACTATGGGTGTGTAACAAATCTATGCTAATCTGGACTAAAATGAATGCAGAATGTAGGGAAAAGAAAGGATTATGCTCGCACGGGCCCTACCCCGCTGCCTACGTATCTGTTTTGCAGAATCAGAGCTACCGTAGCTCGGCTAACTAGTTTCTATTTGTTTTGTGTTTTTTAGGTGAACGAGTTACATTCACACTCCGCTGCTCGACCTTTGGAGACTTATGCTTGGGAATTGAGCGGAAATAACAAGCTCTTAAGAAAAGAAAATCAAAGAGTGTGGTTTATGTTTTAAAGAATGCATGAGGAAGACCTAAGCTAAGGGGGAAAGCTTGCTACCTAATGTTATCATACAAAGGGTGCAAATCTAAGCTAAGCTATCAACCTACGAGGGAAGAGGGGAAGCACACAATAACATCACACAAACGAGCATCCGCTCGTAAAGCAAACAAACCAACGGTACTGACCGAGTGGTAAAAAAGCGGTCCCGCCATAGCCAAGGGGAGCAGCTCAACCCAAGTCAACCAAGCATTAGACCTCGCGAAAATGATCGGGCCATAGACAAGAGGGCGGACCCCTCTCAGCAACCAAGTCGTCACGGATCGTAAAGGAAAACGGTGCGTGCGTACACCGAGCATCAACGTCGAGCAACGCGAGCTATAGGAAAGGCGGGGGTCCGGCTGCATGAACCCTTTTCCTGACATACTCGATAACAAGATCTTGTGCAGGTTCAGAAGCGAGCAACGCGTAGTGTGCGCATACTGAACAGACTCGATGAGACTAGGCGGGGGTTGATTGCTAACCCTTTCCGCATGCCTTCCATGAGGACTTAACGGAGTGCCTTATAGGACTTATTACACCGTGACTCCCTACCGCAAAGCACAAATATAAACACACCAACAAAAACAGAGCCTCTTTCGAGGGCTTGGCCAGATGCATGTCTAGGTCCTACTTCTCATGTTAAAGGATGATGCGAGAAAGCGATAAAGTACAGAAAGAAGTAAAAGGGAATAGGGAACGATACCAAACGGATAGCAAATCCGCAATGAGCTAGCACGCGTAAGCAGAGAAGTCCGAAGTACTTCGCGTAAGCCATCATCAAGCAAAGCTAGTCAGAAAGTGTCGTCGTGAAAGTAAATCACAAGCGACATGTGGTACACGTCGAGCATAACCACATAAGCAACCTGCAAGAGAACACAAGCCAGACAATGCAGGAATATACATCTCAATGAATGAGAGATCAGATGAATCGCATCGGGAATAAGTTCGTATCCCACAAATAAAGTGGAACACGACTCAAATCAAGTCGCACTGGAAGCGAATCCGTGTCCCACAAATAAAGTGGAACACGAGACAAGTCGAATCGTAATCGAAGGCTCTCTCGAAGTACCTCGCACATCTCAGCAAACAAATCAGTAATAACAAGGAGACACGCACCCGCCATAGAAAATAATAGAAATTAAATTCTAAGTAAATTCTAAAGCGAAATCTAACAAGAGCAAATTGTTTTTTGTGACATTTTTATCTAACAAGCAACGGAACAAAACTATGTGCAAAACAATTAAATTCTATCAAGACAAAGAATACATGTTTTTATTATCTAAAATCAATACAAGGAATCTAATCAAACATAATATTTTTTATAGCATTTTATCAACGAATTAAAACTAAACAATATAACAAAACATTTAAATTCTAACAAGCAAAAGATATTACATGTTTTTATTCATTCAAAAGTCTAACAAAGTGAGTTGTTTTTATGTTTTTATTATGCTAAAAATGTAGAGAGAAAAAACTATGTAACAAAACTAGAATCTAAATAGAAACATATGGAGTCGGGGGTTTTACATTGAAAATAATGGTGTATGCAGAGTGAAGGGGCGCTGGCCCAACCATAGTTGGCCCAAGGATGAGTTTTTTGTTGTTGAGTGCAGCACAAAAACGGTGTGATTGGGCTATGGGGGGTGAGAATTGCACAATAATCGTGGAAAAAGCCCAACAACACTCAAACCAACTCAATTTGTTCAGATTTTATTTCATTTTGATTATTCAGATTTATCCTCATAATTCCTAATCAACTATCAATTAATTTCAATCAAATTACTAATCAATTTCAATCACACTAATCTTATGCCAATTTAATGTGTTAATAAAATGCTAATACATCAAAATCGAATGGTAATTGAAATAGGAATTAGGGTAAAGTTATGACCTTACAAATCTTAAGTCTCCTTCCCCAATTGTGAATGGCGCGGCGCCGGAGGCGGAGATGTTCTCCCTCTGTTTTTCTTCATCTCGGCCGTCTCCCTCCTACTCTATCAATCTCTCTCTTCGCTCTTGCTGACGGCGGCCGGAGACTCTCCCTTCACCGATTCAAAGACCACGCACAAAGCTATGAGATAACCGTAGAGAAGATTCCTTGCAACTTCTCAGGAAAATGCAGATTCTTCAAGCTTCCGTTTCCTCTTCTAAAGTCCTCTGCGTTCATCTGAGATTCATCATGTTGTAGTGATGTTATTGTTCGCAGCGAGGATGAACGAAGTGATTTCGGAAATTGATGCGAGCAGTAGTGTGAAGTAGTTGTGTTGCCGAAGAAATCTTCAATCATAACTCGGTGAGTATTGCGTCGAAGATGAATCTCAGATGAGCGTTTGATGATGAATGTGTCGATGTGATGAAGGTCGCGAATATGATATTGATGAAGAATTGAAGACCGTGATGATGTTGCTCGTTGTCGATGGAAGGTGATGACGAACGTGATGCAATTCGGTGTTGATGCAGACGCGAAATTGACGATACTGTTGTTGAATCCACTGAATAGAGTTACAACACGAACATGCCGATTTGCAGATGAAGATCAACAGAAACACCTTCTTGCGGTTGCAGAATTCTGGTGAAGATGCGATTATCCGAGCGAGGCCATTCAGATGGTTTGCGATTATCGTGATTGAATTGAACTGTGTCAATTCCAAAGTTTGTTACAGTTGAGTTTTGAGCGAATTCAAGGTGAAGAGTGATTGAGATTGGAGAGGAAGCTTGAGTTCGTTAGTGGTTGTTCGAAGAAGAAGATGATGAAGATTCCTGTTAACCCCGAGGAGAAGATTGAAGATGAATGAAGATCCGATGAATATTCCAGAAAAGTTTGTTATAATTCTGTTATGAGGTGAGTCTTCGTTTCTTTTCCAATTCTGTTGCGTTTTTCTGCTCTCATTCTTCTGTTATGAACTTCTCTCTTCTTTCAATGTCTGTTGTTGATTACTGTTGCTTTTTTTGTTACATTTTCCTGGTAATTGAATTGGAGAGGTGAAGACGATTGAATGTTGAGAATCTGAAGGTGAGTGAAGATTTTTCTGAGTTGTGATTCTCGATCTTTCTTCTGCAGGTTGAAAGTTGGTTGAGATGTGAAGAGTATTTTTCTGGTTTTTTGTGATTGAAGGGGATTTCAAGATTGAAAGAGTTTGTTGAAGATGATTGATGAAGGTTCAAGGTGGAGGGAGTGATTTGGAGAGAAGATCAAGGTGATATATGAAGGTTCCAGCGTGAATTCAGAGAGAGAGGTCAAAGTTTGTTACGTTTCTCCATGAGTTTGTTACTGATTTTTTCTATTTCCCCCAAATTCTGAGTTTGTTACATCTCCCTTTTTGTTCTTGTTATGTGATTCTTTTTCCTCCTTTTCTGATTTTCTCTGTTGTGGTTCCTTTTTTCCGTGAACCGAAATCGGTTTTGTTGCAGGTTTTTATTGTATGCTGAATTTTTGAAGGCAAGCTAAGTCATGGAGTTGTGGCGGTTTAAAGTTGGAGAAGTGCAGGCTCGGTTTTGGGGTTGCAGCCTTTTGCTTACCGGTTTATTCTGGAACTGTCATTTGGTCTGAAGCAGAGCCGCCTATGTCGTATGGTGATGGTTCAGCTTAAACTTGTTTTTTTGTATCACAGGTTGTGATAAATTTTGTAATGGGCTTTGAGCTTTTTATGGTGTAATGGACTCTTGAGAATTTTTATTTGAATTTTGTAATGGACGTGATTTTTTTGAATGAACTTGATGTATCTTGAGACCATGCCTTACGACTTTGAATCATGGGACTTGATAAGTGAACAAACTTTGAATGACTTTGTATCCCATTTAAATCCTCAAATGAACCTAAATTCAATTTCTAACACCATTCACCTTGTATTGCAATCAACAAACAATTGAGAGAAATGATAATTCCTTGATCATAAACAATCCACACCCCCATTTCTTGCACCATGTATTTTTAGCTTGAATTAAGTTCTTGATGAACAAAATGCCTTGAACGAAGTTTGAATAATAAGATCAATTAGACCATCAAATCGACTTCATCCTTGAATCATTGGGACCTTAATTCAATCTCGATTCCTTAATTCAAACCAAACTTGTACAATTAAAAGTATAATGGCGCCTTGAACACAATGCTCTCCTTAAGCTCATAACTTTCTACCATGACTCAGTATCTTTCGCAATTCACCTTAGAAACCTCTTGACTTAACAATCTCAAAACAATAGAATCTCTTTAATTTTTCTCGATTTTTTTAGCGACGAAATAAACGTCATTTATAACTTATGGCACAGATAAAGAGGGCAAATTTTGGGGTGCAACAGCTGCCCCTATTCAAACTTCTTGAACCTGACGAGCGAGAAACGAAAGTTTCGAACCGTTGAGGTGGAAGGAGATTGAATACCAGAATGAACTCGAAAATTTGCGCTCTTGATCAATCGAAGATTCCATCTTGCATGAAGAAGGAATGTACCACCCCGCAGGTGAGGAGAAAAAACTTCAATTGACCTGGATAATTAAATAAGCTCCCACTTGTGATAAGAAGGAACGGGCACCCACAGGCAGGGGAAACACTTCAAATGATCTGGTTATCAAGAGAAGGAACATCTCGACTGATCTGAGCATCAGACGTAGCAGATGTCTCCGAACTTGCATCGGGATAGATGTCTTAGGTCGATCTGAGAATCGAAGGAGATACATCGGTTGAATCGGACATCAACGGGTAATAGGTATCTCTGATCTGGGAATCATGATCTGGGAATCTGGGCAGACATCTCTTCTGATGCAATTAAATCATCAGGTAGATATTCCTACTAATCTGGGAATTAGCGGCTACCTCCTTCGTAAGACCACGGGGATCCGGAGGCGGTTCCTTCAAAACTGAACTGGAATCAGGATAGGAACAATATCTCTTCCGAACTGTGTACGCCGGGGAAAGAATGCCTTTAAACTGATCTGGACATGATGCCAGAAAATAAGTAGGACAATCTTCATCTGAAAGACAAAGTCGATCAGGCAAACATCTCCGTCTGATCTGATGATATCAGTGGCTTGCTCCTTCGTAAGACCACGAGGATCCGGAGGCGGTTCCTTCAACTAATCTGAATCTGAATATTAGGATAGGAACAGATGTTTCTTCCGAACTGTGTACGCCGGGTAAAGAAAACGTCCTCAACTGATGGTTAGGCATCAGGACTGGGCAAACAAATTTCTTCTTCTGAACGAACTAAATCGTCAAGGAGTAGATATTTCCAAATGATCTGATGTATCAGAGGGCTTGCTCCTTCGGAAGATCTTGGGAGATCCGGAGGCGGTTCCTTCAACTGAGCTGGATATCAGTATAGGAACAAATATCTTCCACCGATCTGGGGGAATCGGGAATAGGAATGTCTTTGAACTGATCTGAGCTGCATCAGAAAATAAGTAGAACAATCCTCTTCTGATTCAAAACATCAGGATAAGCGCCTGTAATGACTAGGCGAATATTGCTCTATGGGGAGCATTTGTATCTTAATAACTTTCCTGCAGAAAGAAACATATATGATATGATTTATGCATGATGCATGTATGAATGTATATGGAATAACGTTTCCGAGAAGGAAGACGCTACACGCTTAGAGAATGCAATGTGAATGATGCATGATTCGAACGTTGCTTAGGGAAACAACGGATGAGCACTGAATTGTTGAAGCAGTCCTGGAGAGAGTATGGAACTCTGCGGGGAGGACAAGATGAGTGACCAAGGGTCACCATTGCAAGCTGACAAAGATGGATCAGAAATCTGCTGGAGACGATCAAATCTATACGCGAGCTCTGGCTGGGGAATTAATCCTACTTGGGGATACCCGGGCAACTTCAGTGGAGAAGCAAATTCTCGACATACTGGGGATATGGAGATATGATCAAGTCATGAGGACAACTCTGATGGGGAATGACAAACTTGCTGGTGTAGGACGCATTCCGCTGGGGAAATCCTTGACATAAACAGATTTTGCTGAGGATGCACATGAATCTCTGTTGAGGAAAGAACTCAGTGGGGAAGATGAATACTTCTACATAGCGATCCACTGGGGAGATGAGGGATCCACTGGGGATAAGGGACTTAGCATAAGAACCTTTGTTAAGACAATTCCATTGGGGAATAAGATGACTCTCTTGGGGAAACAGATCAATCTGTTGGAGAGAGAAACGCTCTACTGGGGAATGAGAGGCATTCGGGCAAGGAACCTCATTAAGGGCTTGTTGGAGAATCAGATACCATTCAATCATGATTCAACTGGGGAGAAGATATGCCACCGGGGAATAAGACTTTTGAAGCATGGAAATTTCATTGAGATGTGCTTTGCTGAGGGAGATGAGAATCTTTGAACAAAAGAAAACCTCATATGGATGCACTCAGTTGGGGAATGGGAATCTCTCGCTTGGGGAGATCCGCCGATGTGTTGACATGGTGTACTCGAAAGGATGTATCTGTGAGATAAACAGATGAAAATGCCCCAGGATATAGCATGACATCTTCACGGGGTGTCCTCACATGACAAAGGATATTAATGCTCACCCACGATGGGCAAATGCAAGAGCAAACAGATTGTCAGACATCTGGGCTTTGAAACTTTCCATACAGGCAATGAATTCAATGAGTTGATAGGCAAGAAGGGATTAGAATACCAAACAAGTATCGGCCGAAGTATCAAACAGACATTGACTTTCCGAGAGAGTGCCACCAGGAAGTGGGCTTTGCAGATTCACATTGATTATGAGAATGCCAACGAGTATTGGACTTTCAGCTTCAGACCGTTGAGGATGATGACCTTGATGGTTCTCAAGTTCATAAGTTACTTAGCTCACACCTGAACTTTAAACTGAACACCTCCTGATGAGGAAAGAATGTCACTGCATATTGCTTTGCCCCAGCCTGTAAGGACTTTGAAGAAATTCGCCTCGTAAGGACTTTCTGATATTCGTGCCTATCAAACCAACTTGCCCCAGTATCATGAAATTTGGAACCATGCCCCTGTCTGACCTGTATTGGAGGTAGCTTCGACAGTGCCTGGGCGAATGCCCCTGATTACACAACACTTTGAGAGATTCTTCGAATCTTGACCTGATTGCCTCAGATTGACTGAAAACTTACTCGGTAGAGTAATCAAATGCTTTTGTGCCCTTGAGGGTGATCGGAATTTGAAATATTGCTGCCTCTACTCAACGGAGTTCTGGAGACAACCTGTCCTTCGTGAGGATAGAAGTTTTCATCTGAAGTTCATGATGGAAACTTTCTTGATGTCAAACACTTTTTCATAAGCAAAGAATGTTTATTATGAGAAATATAATTCTAATGCAAAGAGTATGTTTGTCTCGAAGTTTAAAGAAACTTTTTGAAAGGATGTCGTAACATCGAGTTTTTTTGTGAAAGAATGAAAAGATGGTGTGATACCAACCCAAGCATTTAGCGGGTCTCCTAGGAGTCAGCTTACCGTATTCTCGTGTATAGTCTGCTTTCGAATTAACCCTGCTTCAATTAGGACTTTTCAGGTTTGTAACGTGGCCAGGTTCACGGTTTAAGAAAAAAGGATTTTTAGGCTCAAATTATTTAGTGCCCACCCACTTCATGATGTTCTCCAGTCCTAAGTTCAGTTAACTTGACATGAGCATTCATCTTTCACGAGGAACTTGAGATGGTTGAGGAATCAAAGAGGTCTTTTGAACATGACAATCACTTTACCTTTCGTTTTTGGTGTCTGATCACACGACTTTGTTCTTTTGATGAGGATTCTTATTTTTTTTAATCCTTGTTTTTTGCTTTCGCATTTCTTCTTTTTTTTTGTTTCCCTAACTTTTGCCTGGACAAATTCTTTTGAATTTTGATTTGGATGTCCAGCGGGATGCCCTAACTTTTGCCTAAGTCACATGTTTTCAAGTTGTTGACTTAGCGGGCTTTTTCTTTTTTTTCATTCTTTTTTTTTTAAACAAGTCGTGTGATCCTGAATCTCTGATTTGTTGGAAGTGCATAGTGAGTGCCTGAGTCATTGATTGATGAAGAATTACCATTGTGGTATCGTCATATTTTGACCTCCTGGTGTGAGTGATAAACCACAGCGGTTTTGACGTTGATCTCGAGCTCCTGATGTGAGGGATAATTTTGATGTCTCGACCTCCTGAGGTGAAGGATAACCGTTGTGGATTTTACTTTCCTCAACCTTTTGAAAGATAGCCATTATTGTATCCTTATATGTGTGCTCCTGATGAATTTTGAATGCTCAATCAGGTTAACTGAACACTACCCCCCTGGGTTAAATGTGAGGGTTTTTTCGTATAGAAAAGAAACTCCTACTTCGAAGGCTCAGAGGGTTAACTAGGGTTTCACTCCCTTATATCTCCAGTGTTTGGGAATTTGAAACAATGCCAGTACATCATCAACAGGGTTCTACTCAAAAGCATACCATTTGAGGTTCTTGGTATTATGTTCATCATTCTCCCTTCGGAGTTGTCATGCTTTATTAACAAGAGTTGAGTATCACAAAAAGCATAGAAAAACATATAAGAGCAAAAGCGAATGGATTTTTTCAAGACAGACATATCCAATGCATTATGATTATAGTTCAAAAACAAACAAGTTTTACATACAAACAGTATTGAACAAAGCAAGAAAGCTTAAACATGAACATGCGTGATGATTTAAAAACTGCCAATGATGAGGAGATCCTCTCCGTATGGACTTATTGCTTCATAAGACCCGCTAAGTCGGAGGAGAACTTTAATTTTGGACTTCAGGTGCGAATGTGATGGCCTTTGAGTCAATCAGGTCTTGAACCTTGTCTCTGAATGAGTGACAACCTTCAATCAGATAACCAAGTGCCCCTAGAGTGGAAAGCACACCAAGCGTTAGCATATGTTCCAATAGAACACTTTAGATTACTTCCTGGAAGAAGATTTCGGCAAAGTCATACAGAAGTTGTAAGTGCTCAGCTTTTAGGGATTTGAGCTGTGCAAGTGGTGCACAAACTCAAGATACAAGGCGTCTTGCTTATCCCTCGGTCGGGAGCCCCAAATATAGCTACTAAAACAGAAATCACCATACTGAATGGAGGAACCTTGTATTGCTATCGGTGAACAACAATAACATCTGCGCTTAGCCATCAAAGTCATTACTCATAACACACAACGGCTGTTGGGAAGGAAGCCTCTGGCAGCACCAATTGCAAGTGATTCTCATGAGTTACTTCCTCGAGGAAGAACAAAAATTCTACTTGCAGCAGATGAAATGAGATTGACCAGTAGAAACCATTATGAATAAACTCAAACATCTCTGTATCGATCAAGTCCTTGACTCTTTGTACCTCAATACCTTGTAAGGCTTGACATTATGATCAGGTGCCCCGAGAATGGAAAACACCGAATATTGTCATCGAAATCAGGAGAGCTATCTGTGGTGAGAAACACCAAAGCACAAATCTTAACCAACTAAAATTCCAACAAGCAGGGAAGAAACTTGACATAAGGGCAATGTGATTACATCAGCTTGTTTCTCGTATTCTTTTTCGTCTCTGTTGACAAGCAAAGGTTATTGACAAGGAAACTCCAAGAGAGGAGGAGGTGACTCAGAATATGAAGCAGAACCTTGAGAATGAGAGGTGTTCCCCTTCAGATCACTTCTTGATTACCGCCTAGCAGAAAATTATGGCGAAGTCACACGGAATTTGTAATGCTTCAGGGATTCGAACAATGCAAATGGTGCAATGCTCAAGATAGACAAGGTCTTGCTTATCCCTCGTTCGGGAGCCCCAAGCAATTTCAAAGACTTGCAAATCCAACATCATGACCAGGTGCCCCAGAATAGAACTAACACCTAGTTTCATCATCATCAAGCAAAGAATCTGTAGATATCCACACAGGAGCTTAACCAGTTGCAAATAAAGCAAGCATAGAAGAAAATGAGCATAAGACAAGTCTTCAAAAAGAACCTCAACTGAGCTTTCCTCTTGATCACCCCACAAAGTTGTCTCGTGACTGATCTTTGAGCACACAATAAGAACAAGTCAAGTCTCTGAGTCTGGTGAGAGTATCAAGTATGAATAAGAGATCCTCGACCCTGAACACCTGTTATGCATGAAATGTATGAGATGCATGATATAAATGCAATGCCATGTTCATTCAATTTCCAAGGAATCCCCGTGTTTTGATTTTTGGCAAGCAATAGATGGAAAAGCTCGGCACGAAGCTTAAAGATATGATTCCTTGAAAATGAAAGGAACATGTATGCTAGTTGTTTTTTGTACATCATTTTTTTGGAAAGTAAATATGCAATGATGCAAAGTGGTGGGGCTTGTTGCCGCCCACCGGGCATTCTGGACTGCCGGTAACACACATAATACAAAGCCAAAGGTTCGGCCCCAAAATGGTATACCACACGGAACATAGAATGTCAATCCACGGAACCAAAGCCCATAGTCAATAACACACTGGAATAGAACACAGATTACCACTCGAACAAGAACCATAGTACCCCACGAACAGGAACCAATAGTACACTCGAACGAGAATAGCGGTAACCCACGAACAAGAACAGCGGTAACCCACGAACAAGAACAGCGGTAACCCACGAACAAGAACAGCGGTCACCAACAATGTACCTGTTAAATAATCATTGATTCCCGCCCCACTCACGGGTAAAATCTAGGCCAAGGTAAGGTCATGAAACGCAGTATACGGTCCGCCCGAAGGTAAGCATCATCACAGCGCGTAAGCGGGTGACGATAATACCTCCGTTTGAAACCACTACTCTGCTCGTGGTCACATAATCCATCCCGAGACGTACACCTCGAGACAAACCATGCTCCCACTCTATCCTAGGGTTCCTATGGTTCACACATAGCCTGGGTATTGGGCCTTTTACCTCTTGAAACACCCACCCAACAAACAGAGATCCAGCCAGTCCAGAATATGATGCAGAAAAGTAAAAGCGCACATAGAATGCAATGCAAACAGGTAAATATGCAAAGCAATAAAACACCCAAAGATAAACACACAAGCGCTAGGATCGACTCACTAGGTCCGGACCAGCAACAGGTCGAGACGTCCCCAGCTGTCGCTACCGCGAAAATTAACAGAATCGCCACTAACATATTTATCCTGAAAAGGAAGGGAATGCCAGCAAACCACAAAACAAAACAACGGTCTCACGACCAGAGAAAAAGGGTAAGGGAGTCGGTTACGCGAGGGGAAGGTGCTAGCACCCCTCGCGCCCATCGTACTCGATGGTATCCACGCTTGTGTCTAAAACTATGGGTGTGTAACAAATCTATGCTAATCTGGACTAAAATGAATGCAGAATGTAGGGAAAAGAAAGGATTATGCTCGCACGGGCCTTACCCCGCTGCCTACGTATCTGTTTTGCAGAATCAGAGCTACCGTAGCTTGGCTAACTAGTTTCTATTTGTTTTGTGTTTTTTAGGTGAACGAGTTACATTCACACTCCGCTGCTCGACCTTTGGAGACTTATGCTTGGGAATGGAGCGGAAATAACAAGCTCTTAAGAAAAGAAAATCAAAGAGTGTGGTTTGTGTTTTAAAGAATGCATGAGGAAGACCTAAGCTAAGGGGGAAAGCTTGCTACCTAATGTTATCATACAAAGGGTGCAAATCTAAGCTAAGCTATCAACCTACGAGGGAAGAGGGGAAGCACACAATAACATCACACAAACGAGCATCCGCTCGTAAAGCAAACAAACCAACGGTACTGACCGAGTGGTAAAAAAGCGGTCCCGCCATAGCCAAGGTGAGCAGCTCAACCCAAGTCAACCAAGCATTAGACCTCGCGAAAATGATCGGGCCATAGACAAGAGGGCGGACCCCTCTCAGCAACCAAGCCGTCACGGATCGTAAAGGAAAACGGTGCGTGCGTACACCGAGCATCAACGTCGAGCGACGCGAGCTATAGGAAAGGCGGGGGTCCGGCTGCATGAACCCTTTTCCTGACATACTCGATAACAAGATCTTGTGCAGGTTCAGAAGCGAGCAACACGTAGCGTGCGCATACTGAACAGACTCGATGAGACTAGGCGGGGGTTGATTGCTAACCCTTTCCGCATGCCTTCCATGAGGACTTAACGGAGTGCCATATAGGACTTATTACACCGTGACTCCCTGCCGCAAAGCACAAATATAAACACACCAACAAAAACAGAGCCTCTTTCGAGGGCTTGGCCAGATGCATGTCTAGGTCCTACTTCTCATGTTAAAGGATGATGCGAGAAAGCGATAAAGTACAGAAAGAAGTAAAAGGGAATAGGGAACGATACCAAACGGATAGCAAATCCGCAATGAGCTAGCACGCGTAAGCAGAGAAGTCCGAAGTACTTCGCGTAAGCCATCATCAAGCAAAACTAGTCAGAAAGTGTCATCGTGAAAGTAAATCACGAGCGACATGTGGTACACGTCGAGCATAACCACATAAGCAACCTGCAAGAGAACACAAGCCAGACAATGCAGGAATATACATCTCAATGAATGAGAGATCAGATGAATCGCATCGAGAATAAGTTCGTATCCCACAAATAAAGTGGAACACGACTCAAATCAAGTCGCACCGGAAGCGAATCCGTGTCCCACAAATAAAGTGGAACACGAGACAAGTCGAATCGTAATCAAAGGCTCTCTCGAAGTACCTTGCACATCTCAGCAAACAAATCAGTAATAACAAGGAGACACGCACCCGCCATAGAAAATAATAGAAATTAAATTCTAAGTAAATTCTAAAGCGAAATCTAACAAGAGCAAATTGTTTTTTGTGACATTTTTATCTAACAAGCAACGGAACAAAACTATGTGCAAAACAATTAAATTCTATCAAGACAAAGAATACATGTTTTTATTATCTAAAATCAATGCAAGGAATCTAATCAAACATAATATTTTTTATAGCATTTTATCAACGAATTAAAACTAAACAATATAACAAAACATTTAAATTCTAACAAGCAAAAGATATTACATGTTTTTATTCATTCAAAAGTCTAACAAAGTGAGTTGTTTTTATGTTTTTATTATGCTAAAAATGTAGAGAGAAAAAACTATGTAAAAAAACTACAATCTAAATAGAAACATATGGAGTCGGGGGTTTTACATTGAAAATAATAGTGTATGCAGAGTGAAGGGGCGCTAGCCCAACCATAGTTGGCCCAAGGATGAGTTTTTTGTTGTTGAGTGCAGCACAAAAACGGTGTGATTGGGCTATGGGGGGTGAGAATTGCACAGAAAATTTTACTTCGTACCCCTACAATTGCCCTTCTACCCCTACAATTTTGTAAAAATGCCAACTTTACCCTCAATAGTTAATAACCATTTTACCATTTTACTTTTTACCATTCATCTAAAAAGTCAAAAAAATTCAAATCTGCACCCCTACGCACCTTCAATTCGGAACACTTCTGGTAAGTCATCCGGTTCACAAATTAACAAACCGGAACACATTATGCAAGTCATCCGGTTTGCTTTTTTTTTCCCGGAAGACATTCTAAAACTGTTCCGGTAATACGAAAATCAAACCGGAACAGATAAGCAAAGTGTTCCGGTGCATTTGTAATCAAACCGGAACAGTTTTGAAAAGTGATCCGGTGAACTTGATATCAAACCGGAACAGATTGGAAAACTGTTCCGGAACGCATTTTGTATTTTTAAATTTTTGGTTTTTTTTTTTAGGTATGGAAGTTCCGCTCCAAATTTGTCGGAAAAACGAGACAACTATAGATACCACTGATGTTTTCACAACTTCACAGAGATTTGTCACACGGGAAGAAGTTATCCGCTGGGTTAAAGAGACCGGAATCAACAATAAAGTGACTGTTATCATAGCGCGTTCAGACACTGAAACAGGCAAAAGAGGAAGAAGTAACAAAGTTATATTTGCGTGCGATAAAGGTGGAAAATATAAGGATAAAAGTGAGACTCAAAGTGCTACTAAGAGATGTGGATGTCCATTCAAAATCAGATCGACTCCGGCAAAAGATGGGTCTGGATGGAAGGTTGATGTAAAATGTGGAGTTCATAATCATGGTTTACCAGATAGATTAGAAGGCCATTCATTTGTTGGTAGGTTGACAACAGATGAGAAGCAGCATGTTGCTGATTTGACAAAGAGACATGTTCCGCCTAGACACATATTGACTTCCTTGCAAGAGCGAGATCCTGAGAACGTCACTCGGATCACGCAAATATACAAGCATAAAAGTGTGATTGAAGCGGAGATAAGAGGTCCAAGAAGTGAGATACAACATTTGCTTAAGCTTATAGAGGAGGCGAACTATGTTTATTGGAGTAGGAAACGGGATGATTGTGAAGTTGTGAGAGATATTTTTTGGGCTCATCCAGATTCGGTAAAGTTGCTGAATCTTTTTCCTACTGTCTTGATTATGGACGCCACTTATAAGACCAACAAATATAGACAACCTCTGTTTGAAATAGTTGGTATGACATCGACCGAGTTGACATTTGCGGTTGCATTTGCTTATATGGAGTGTGAGCAGACAGAGAGTTATATTTGGGTCTTGGATAAGCTGAAGCAATTGTTTGTGAAGAAAGATGTGGTTCCACAAGTGATTTTGACGGATAGAGATCTTGCTTTGATGAAAGCAGTTGAAGTTGTTTTTCCTACGACGCATAACTTGCTATGTCGCTTTCATATTAACCAAAATGTTGGGATGAAATGCAAGGAATATGTGATGAAAGACATGCGAGAGACGATAGGCACATTGTGGAAAGATGTTGTATGGGCTAGTAATGAGGTTGAGTATGGTGTACGGTTGCAATATCTTGAACAAGCATGCTTTGCTTGTACTAACTTCCTCGATTACGTGAAGAACACTTGGTTGATCCCACATAGGCAAAGATTTGTAGGCGCATGGATTAATCTAGTGCTTCATTTTGGTAACACCACGACAAATCGGTATGTCATAATTCTTAAAATATTTATTTAGTATTAATTTTTGGAATATTATTTTTTTATACCTTCTTTGTTTATTTTAGGGTTGAATCTGCACATTGGAAGCTAAAGCAGATGTTAGGAAACAACCTTGGTGACATGGTCAAAGTTTGGGAAGCTATGAATTCTAACCTAAAAATCCAAATAGGTAACATTCGAGCTTCGTTTCAAAAAAGTTTTTATGAGGTTGAGCACGCACACATTAGTCCATTTTATGATAATTTGCGTGGTTCAGTATCGAGAGCTGCTTTGAGACGCATTGCAGAAGAGTTATCGAGGCTTGATTATGTGTTAAATAGTAGGGAAACATGTGGTTGTACTATGAGAACAAGTTATGGGCTACCTTGTGCTTGTGAGATGGGAAGATCGATTGTTGTTGGAATCCCATTACAAATAGAAAGTGTTCATCTTCAATGGAGGATACTATCTATTGAAGGTGACTTGCCTTTAGATGAGGAAGCTGGTTCGGAGGTTGATATGAGTAATGCAATTAATGAATTGTGGAGAAGGTTTAAATCACTAGATGTTGTTGGAAAAAGAGCATTGAAAAGTAGGGTTTGTGAAATTGCATATCCCACAACAACTTCATTGTGTCCACCACCTGAGAAAATAAAAACTAAAGGCGGAGTGAAGAGGAAAGGGAAGAAACCAGTTGGGTATGATGTTTATAGGGATCCTTCAGGTTTTGAGTATGCTGATCAGGCGTCTCAATGTTCACAAAAACAATCGCAAGCATCACAAACTTCCAGGAAGCAATCACAATCAAAGAAGCAATCACAAGCAAAGGATGAGGATTTCACTCTTCAGTTTCCTTGTCATATTAGGCCATATATTACCGAGATTGTTAATGTTGTAGCAGATGGTAATTGTAGCAGATGGTAATAGGCCATAATTTTTACTTACCTCTCCGTACCATAACCGGCGAGCAACATGGTCTTGATATCGAACAAGTAAAGATAAATCTGATGGTCCACCAGGATATCCAACTGGCTGTGGTGGTGGGTTAGAGGAACCAGCTTCGTCGCGGCGGCGGCGGGTATGTGGTCTCCCGTCTGGTCCAAGTGTACGCATTTTCCTGAAAAAAGAAATTTAAAAAAAAAAATTTTAAAAAAAAATAAAAAAAAACCAAACCGGAACAGTTCCAAAAAGGGTTCCGGTTTGCAACTGAGCTAAACCGGAACAGTTTTCAAAAGGGTTCCGGTGGAGATGAAAACAAACCGGAACAGATTTCAAAAGCGTTCCGGTATCATAGGCAACAAACCGGAAGAGTTCCAAATTGTGTTCCGGTTTGGAAGCGAACGCACCGGAACAGAAACCAAAAGTGTTCCGTGAAGTATTTTTCTGAACCGGACCACTTACCAAATGTGTTCCGGTTTGGAAAGTTAATGAACCGGAAGAGTTTTCCAAGGTGTTCCGGTTTGTGTTTCGTACAGATAAAAGGAGAGTGTTTGTTCAAGATCAGTAAAAAGTGAAAAATGAGAAAAAAATTTCCTATTTATGGAAGGGTAATTTCGTCAAAAAAATATGATTGTTGGGGTAGAAGGGCAAATGTAGGGGTAGGAAGTAAAATTTTCAATTACACAATAATCGTGGAAAAAGCCCAACAACACTCAAACAACTCAATTTGTTCAGATTTTATTTCATTTTGATTATTCAGATTTATCCTCATAATTCCTAATCAACTATCAATTAATTTCAATCAAATTACTAATCAATTTCAATCACACTAATCTTATGCCAATTTAATGTGTTAATAAAATGCTAATACATCAAAATCGAATGGTAATTGAAATAGGAATTAGGGTAAAGTTATGACCTTACAAATCTCAAGTCTCCTTCCCCAATTGTGAATGGCGCGGCGCCGGAGGCGGAGATGTTCTCCCTCTATTTTTCTTCATCTCGGCCGTCTCCCTCCTACTCTATCAATCTCTCTCTTCGCTCTTGCTGACGGCGGCCGGAGACTCTCCCTTCACCGATTCGAAGACCACACACAAAGCTATGAGATAACCGTAGAGAAGAATCCTTGCAACTTCTCAGGAAAATGCAGATTCTTCAAGCTTCCGTTTCCTCTTCTAAAGTCCTCTGCGTTCATCTGAGATTCATCATGTTGTAGTGATGTTATTGTTCGCAGCGAGGACGAACGAAGTGATTTTGGAAATTGGCGCGAGCAGTGGTGTGAAGTAGTTGTGTTGCCGAAGAAATCTTCAATCATAACTCAGTGAGTATTGCGTCGAAGATGAATCTGAGATGAGCGTTGGATGATGAATGTGTCGATGCGATGAAGGTCGCGAATATGATATTGATGAAGAATTGAAGACCGTGATGATGTTGCTCGTTGTCGATGGAAGGTGATGACGAACGTGATGCAATTCGGTGTTGATGCAGACGCGAAATTGACGATACTGTTGTTGAATCCACTGAATAGAGTTACAACACGAACATGACGATTTGCAGATGAAGATCAACAGAAACACCTTCTTGCGGTTACAGAATTCTGGTGAAGATGCGATTATCCGAGCGAGGCCATTCAGAAGGTTTGCGATTATCGTGATTGAATTGAACTGTGTCAATTCCAAAGTTTGTTACAGTTGAGTTTTGAGCGAATTCAAGGTGAAGAGTGATTGAGATTGGAGAGGAAGCTTGAGTTCGTTGGTGGTTGTTCGAAGATGAAGATGGTGAAGATTCCTGTTAACCCCGAGGAGAAGATTGAAGAAGAATGAAGATCCGATGAAGATTCCAGAAAAGTTTGTTATAATTCTGTTATGAGGTGAGTCTTCGTTTCTTTTCCAATTCTGTTGCGTTTTTCTGCTCTCATTCTTCTGTTATGAACTTCTCTCTTCTTTCAATGTCTGTTATTGATTACTGTTGCTTTTTTTGTTACATTTTCCTGGTGATTGAATTGGAGAGGTGAAGAAGATTGAATGTTGAGAATCTGAAGGTGAGTGAAGATTTTTCTGAGTTGTGATTCTCGATCTTTCTTCTGCAGGTTGAAAGTTGGTTGAGATGTGAAGAGTATTTTTCTGGTTTTTTGTGATTGAAGGGGATTTCAAGATTGAAAGAGTTTGTTGAAGATGATTGATGAAGGTTCAAGGTGGAGGGAGTGATTTGGAGAGAAGATCAAGGTGATGTATGAAGGTTCCAGCGTGAATTCAGAGAGAGAGGTCAAAGTTTGTTACGTTTCTCCATGAGTTTGTTACTGATTTTTTCTATTTCCCCCAAATTCTGAGTTTGTTACATCTCCCTTTTTGTTCTTGTTATGTGGTTCTTTTTCCTCCTTTTCTGATTTTCTCTGTTGTGGTTCCTTTTTTCCGTGAACCGAAATCGGTTTTGTTGCAGGTTTTTATTGTATGCTGAATTTTTGAAGGCAAGCTAAGTCATGGAGTTGTGGCGGTTTAAAGTTGGAGAAGTGCAGGCTTGGTTTTGGGGTTGCAGCCTTTTGCTTACCGGTTTGTTCTGGAACTGTCATTTGGTCTGAAGCAGAGCCGCCTAAGTCGTATGGTGATGGTTCAGCTTAAACTTGTTTTTTTGTATCACAGGTTGTGATAAATTTTGTAATGGGCTTTGAGCTTTTTATGGTGTAATGGACTCTTGAGAATTTTTATTTGAATTTTGTAATGGACGTGATTTTTTTGAATGAACTTGATGTATCTTGAGACCATGCCTTACGACTTTGAATCGTGGGACTTGATAAGTGAACAAACTTTGAATGACTTTGTATCCCATTTAAATCCTCAAATGAACCTAAATTCAATTTCTAACACCATTCACCTTGTATTGCAATCAACAAACAATTGAGAGAAATGATAATTCCTTGATCATAAACAATCCACACCCCCATTTCTTGCACCATGTATTTTTAGCTTGAATTAAGTTCTTGATGAACAAAATGCCTTGAACGAAGTTTGAATAATAAGATCAATTAGACCATCAAATCGACTTCATCCTTGAATCATTGGGACCTTAATTCAATCTCGATTCCTTAATTCAAACCAAACTTGTACAATTAAAAGTATAATGGCGCCTTGAACACAATGCTCTCCTTAAGCTCATAACTTTGTACCATGACTCAGTATCTTTCGCAATTCACCTTAGAAACTCTTGACTTAACAATCTCAAAACAATAGAATCTCTTTAATTTTTCTCGATTTTTTTAGCGACGAAATAAACGTCATTTATAACTTATGGCACAGATAAAGAGGGCAAATTTTGGGGTGCAACAGTACCTCGTTTGCATGAGAGAGGTTTACGCATGTATCTTTGGGTGCGTCGGAGCTCAAGGACCTTTAGTCACCTTTAACCCATCTTAACTTTTAGGAACGTAGTGGGAGGGCTATTCTTAGTGCATGTCAAGTTATGGTCGCGACCCGATACTACAGCTCAGATAGGTTTCTTCCTAAAGTATCATTGTGTGGTATGCATGTACCATGTTCAAGGGTGCTTTAGAAGGGGCTGACAATTCTGGGTCACTGGTAGAATCCGTTGCTGATATCATCCTTATCCTTAGAAGTACCTTTGGGGAAGGGTAGTTACCTAGTCAAACTCCATGCAAGCCTTTAAACCTAAGGACATTTGTGTGACTTGCTTGTGTGTGCTACTAATCCTTCTATTTCCTTGCAGGATTTATTTGTAGGACATTTCGTCCTTATTACCTTATGCTTTACCTATTGTATTACATTCGTATGACATCATGACATCATAACATATCATATTAACTAACCCTTTCAAGGATCTTAGGGATTTATGGCGCTCAATTTCAGGTGCTCTTATTAAGGACGGAATTCCTATCTAGGGGCAAGAGGATTTATTTTCCTCTAACCGTACGCCTTCCTGTTCAGAGACACGATGCCTATCAAGGGGCAAGAGGATTTGTTTTCCTCTAGCCATATACTTTTAAATTCAGAGGTGTCCCGAATCAGAGGCGATGACCCACTCGATATGGTGATCTTGATTCTCAAAGAAGGACGTTCCAAGACGAAAGTCAAGATTCTTCAGACGAAGCGGTGACCAATCATTTCTTAATGTCGCAAACTAAATTTCCTAAAGATCCTTGAAAACATTGCACCTACATTCATAAACATTGGATAACAGGTTTCCGCAATAGGCTTCCTATCCTCTCTCACTGTTTACTTCAGCACAAATGGATCTCGGGCAATCAGTCAAAAATCTTCAGGCTAAGAATATCCAATTCCAAGTTTTGATTCTAAACTTAGCCAAGGGGCAAGATGAGTTGAAAAACCTTGTTATCCCAGAAGAAAAAGGATCAGCATACGCAGCCAAGTTTATTCCATGGCACATGCCGCTGTCTCAAGTTCTACAACAATGGCTCAATCGGAGCTTGATAACTCTATTGCCTCCGTATTCAGTTTCTGTCAATCCTGCTCCTGGGTACAAATACAATGCAAGATGTGCTTATCATTCGAACATTACTAGCCATGATAGCGAAGATTGTGGACCATTGGAGCATGGGATTCAAGACTTCATTGACGACAAGATCATTGACTTCAACTCACCTGAGAAGCCTCATATGGCTAATGCTATGTACAATCAGAAAGGTCGTAATAAACGCAACCTATCTGTTGAAGCAGTTCTACAACAACGAAGAAAGCCAGAAGTACCTAAGCGTCAATTCACCAAGATCAATATATCGCTGGCTCAAGCATTACAACATCTGTTGAAGATCAAATTGAGTACTCTGAGGGACACTCCTAAGAATCTTAGCACCTCCGCTACTGGCTATCAACCCAATGCAATATGCGCATACCATTTCAACAATCCTGGACAAGACACTAACAATTGCTGGACATTGACGAATAAGAATCGAGATCTGATCGATGACAGGGAAATCAAATTCAACTCTCCTGAAAACTCCTAGGATGATCACTGGTCTTATGCCTAGTCATGACAAGACTGACTGACGTCTAGACGGACGAACTTTTGATTCATTAGATCTACTTTCATTTGCAAGTTTCTTTTCTGTTTGCTTAAACATTTGACTCATGATAGGCATTATCTGTTTTAATAATCATCATTAGTGCATTGCATATGTTTGTCTTGAACAAATCATTTCGCTATCACTCATTTTAAATTGTGTCTTTACTTTGCATATGTTTTGTGTTCATTCAATTCCTGCTATGCTGTAAGCCTTTTGAGGGAGGATGACGAAAACGATACCGCGACTTCATACAATGTGCTTTTGAACAGACTATGCTGACGATGTACATGCATTATTTCGATTCATAAACAGTGGAGATATCAGGATGTTAACCCCTCGACAACCCCTTTTGAGCCTACGGAGTAGAAGTTCATTTTTCATACGCAAATTGAACCCTTAATCATAACCCGGGGCAGGGTAGTTACTCAGTTAACTCAATTATCTTAGCTGTTCTCTACGCGAATAATGATGGGTTCCCGCAACCATTAAGTCAGGCAGTCAATATCCACCAAAAAGAAAAAAGCTGTTAAGTCAAAACCTATGAAGGAGATTTATCAAAAATCGAAACATCCCGCTGACTGTAACCTCAAAATGAACAGTTCATGCAAAAGTTAGGGATAACAAAATCAATGTAAAAAAAGAGGTCACTGCAAATCCTCGACAAAAAAGAAAAGGATGACTGTCTGTCCAAATAAACTGTCGGTGCTTCAACCATCATCAAATATCAAAGTTACAACTTCAAGCTTTGCTAAGGCCTAAACGAAGAGTTAACTGGGCATAGGATCGAAGAACATCGTGAATATGGGGATGGGTACAAATAAACTTTGAGCCTTTATCCTTTTTTTCTTAAACCGTGAACCAAGCCACGTTTCAACCCTTGAAAGTCCTAACTGAAGCATGGTTAGTTCGAGAGCATACTGTCACTAAAAAAGGTATCCTGACTCCTTAAGGTTTACCACAAATGCTGAGTTGATATTTCGTTTGACAAACATCACGTTTTTACAAATATCACGCTTTTACATCTCCTGTTTTAATGTTTTTCAAAAACTCAAGACAGACGTATGCATTGCATCTCATGAATTCATTATTAAACATATTCTGCTACATAATTTCAAATGTTAGCAACAGAAAGAATCTGCACAGGGTATGACTAATGACTCAAAGTTATCGACAAAGATCACTCCAGAAGCAATGTCTCCTGTGTATACAAGGGGCACGACGTGTTTTGTCCAATCAATCTGGGGCAATCAGGTCAAGATTCCAAGAATCTCTTAAAGGCCGAATAATCAAAGGCATACATCCCAAGTGGGTTTCAAACTATTTCCCGATAAATTTGGGATAATCAGGTCAAGTTTTAAAAAAAGTCTCTCAGAAGCATCAACAATCAGGGGCATGCACCCAAGTGGGTCCGAAGCTACTTCCCGATCAGTCAGGGGCATCATACTAAGTACTAGGGGCATGTCACCCAGAGTACACATCTCATAAGGTCCTCGCGAGGCGAATCTTTCCAAAGTCCTTATTAGTAGGGGAAAATCTATGCAAGTCCAGTTTGACATCTTGATCAATACTCAATGGTGTGTCCTAATCAATACAAATCCATGAATGGTAGTTACTATAATACTGGGGGCAGTGTTCAAGGCACCATGCCTTCCCACAACTCTGGCTTCACAACATCATATCCCCACAGAGTAATCCTTAAGAAGATATCTTCGATTGTTCTCGTCCTATCAGAGCCTTAGTTCCTCAACTGAGTTTACATCTTTAACACTGCCGGTTCCCCGATACTATTCTCTTCTCCTAACAGGGTTATTCATCTCTCTTATCCCCAGTCAGGATACATCAAGATCAATCATTCAAATGGCTCTCATCCCCAAGCAGAATCCAAAAATCCCCAGCTAAATACCCTCGGGTTCTGTATTCTTCACAACAGACAAGGATTTATTTTCCCCGCCATACGCTACTACAATCTACTATCATCATTAACAACATTTTGCATTCATACATCATACGCCTCATGGCACATTCCTAACATACATATGCCTCATGACATATGCATAACACTCTCATCCATGTCATTACAATACATGCATCACGATATTGCATAAAGCTAATGTTGCTTTTTCAGTCTATTCCTACAAATCAAATGAACATTATCTTCTAGATATAGTGCAGAGATAATCAAGTCAACGATTTAATTCTGACACTCATTCAAGACAAAGATTTAGTTTTGATGCTTAATTTTGGATATCTTCCAAAGATAGTTCAGAGATAATCAAGATCAAGATTTAATTCTGATACTTAGTTCCGGGTATTCTCCAGAGATAGTTCAGAGATGATCAAGACCAAGATTTAATTCTGATACTTAGTTCCGGGTATTCTCCAGAGATAGTTCAGAGATAATCAAGATAGAGATTTAATTATGATACTTAGTTCCGAGTATTCTCCAGAGATAGTTCAAAGATAATCAAGACAGAGATTTAATTCTGATACTTAGTTCCGGGTATCCTCCAGAGATAGTTCAGAGATAACCAAGAGACTTTCAAAGATCTAATTCTATCATCATAAACGGTGTAGACACGATCGTCTTCCAAGATCTAATTCAGTTACTACGAACGGTACTGACACGGTCAACTATCAAGGATCTAATTCCATCCTCACGAACGGTGTGGACACGATCAACCTTCTAGAGTCTAATTTAGCTACTACGAACGGTGCTGACACGAATAAAATTCAACAACCACTTCTCAACACTTCAAGTTCAGATATAGTCTAACGTACGGCTCATTCTGACTTTCAAAACATATCAAGACAGGTGGCATCTTAAAGCCCACTTCATACTCCCAACATTCAGATGGCATCTGTAAGCCCATCTCCCACAGACACTTCTCAACATACTAAGCTCAGATGCAGCCTAACATATGGCTCAAAAACATTGGAGCTGGTCTAACGCATGACCCGTCCTTCAGCCTAACGCACGGCTGTCCAGACATCTACTGATGCAGATTGGATTCAGTCTAACGCACGACTCATCCTTCAACCTAACGCATGGCTTTCCAAACATCTACCGATGCAAATTGGATTCAGTCTAACGCACGACTCATCCTTCAGCCTAACGCACGGCTTTCCAGACATCTACCGATGCAAATTGGATTCAGTCTAACACACGACTCATCCTTCAGCCTAACGCACGGCTTTCCAGACATCTACCGATGCAAATTGGATTCAGTCTAACGCACGACTCATCCTTTATCCTAACGCACGGCTTTCCAGACATCTACCGATGCAAATTGGATTCAGTCTAACGCACGACTCATCCTTCAGCCTAACGCACGTCTTTCCAGACATCTACCGATGCAAATTAGATCCGGTCTAACGCACGACCCATCCTCTAGTCTAACGTACGACTCATCCTAAGTATATCCTTCAGATACGGTCTAACGTACGATGTATTCTGACTCTCAAGTCTCTCAACATCCGGGTGGCATCTTTAAGCCCATCTCTGATAATACTCTGCCTGGATGGCATCTCTAAGCCCATTTTTGAAAAAGTCCCTGCATCATCAAGGGCAAATTTATTGGTATTCTAGTGTTCAATCCTCTTCCACCTTCAGATTCCGACAGGCACACGAGCCAATCTACATCCTCAAGTGTAAGAAGATTGAACAGGGGACAGCTGTCATACCCCAAAATTTGCCCATCATATTTCAAGATATTTTGATCTACCTGACTTTCGATTGATCATGATTCATCAAGAAAAGCTCCAAAATCCACAAAAGTCCAAGTTTCTAATTTAGGGTTTTAACCTAAAAGTCAACCCAACTTTGACCAGCCATAACTTCCACATGGAACATTAGAAATTTTCCATCCAAAGCTCAATTTGAAGGAAATTGAATTCTCTACAATTTTGTCTCTCACAAGCCAAGGCCAAAAATGCTTCATTTGAGAGATATGGATTAAAACATTATAGGTCCTTTTGAAAGTCAACAAAAAGTCATTTTTTTCTCAAAGAATGGTACATGAAAATGGTAGATTCAATGAGATGAAACAAAAAGGAACTGTTAGAAGACTCTCTGATCTTTCCAAAAATTCATAGAACACTTCATACCATAAAAATTGAAGGAGTTATGAATTGATGAAGTTGGGCAAAATTCAAGAAACTCATGAAACCATAATAGATGAAATTGAAGGTTTTAAGTAACGGGCTTGTATTTATGGATTCTACACGTGACTTTAAGCCCATGAGAGGCCCATAATCCAAATATTATTCCTTTCTTGATTTTATTACATTTTTATTTGAATTTATTCATTTAAATACATATTAAATCAAATAAATCATGAGAAGTCATATATTTGAGATCTTAATATTTAAACCGATTAACATCAATATGGGGGATTAGTAAAACGTGGAAAGAAGTTTGGAAAAGAAGATTTGGACTAAAATAGAAAAATTGCATGAAGAATTTCAATCAAAGATTCACCATGGAAACACATGATTTGATTAGATCTTTCCAATTTTTGTTGACCTAACATCTTGTGCTATAAATATAGAAGGTATTCACAAGGATTAGGGACGAAAAAAATCGCAGCCCTGGTCTCCAAAACCATTCCAAAAAAACTCCCACAAAAAACTCAAACTAGGGCACGGGAGAAAAGATTTCCCAGCAAGTTTCGATCGTAACTAGAGATTCCATCATCTTCCTAAGGCCCCTAAGAGTGCAATCGTCTCTCACTTGCAGTTCAGAGCATTCCAGAACCGTTCACGCATGTTCATTATCGTTGGTAAGGTTTCAAATATCAAAACTCTTCAATCACGCTTCGCTAACTGATTTCGTAGGCACAGATGTATTCAAGACCTTATATAGAGCAGGTTTGACGTGTTACATGGGGGCTTTGGTGCCTAAGCCTTGAAGTACCATTGTTAGGGCAAGTGTTTCGGTTTCTTTGTAATGCATTATACAGGGACTTTCAGACCAAGTTGACACTTCCATTGAACTCGCAGGGTCCAAATTAGGGGGGTAAGGGTCTTGGTTCTCGTTTATTCGTGTTGTTTTGCAGATCTGGAAAAGAGGTTCGCCGGAGAAGATGGTGCCCCGCGGCGGTTCTCCGGCATGGAAGCTTGGACCAGGCAGCGTGGCGACTCTGCGCGCTCTGATTGGCTGGAGGAAAATTCTAGATTCTCTCTCTATTGTGATTGGTCAGACGCGTTAGTGGTGGGCCCAGTCATGGTGGTTTGTTTGACTATTTTCAATAACTGTTATTTTCATATATTATCTTTTTTTGGTAATTATACTACAACAACGAAACGCAGCACACATGGTAAAGAAAGGCAAGCCGCTTCTATGGGAATTTGGGTTCGATCCCCGGATTTTACATTAATTTTTATCACTTATAAATCTTGCAGATTCAGTACTTGGTGGTGTATGCGCCCTTGCCATATGCCCTCAGATAAAGACCGTTGGATCGTTACAATCGCCAGATCATACGCTCTTGGAAGCGCGTCCCCATGGTGCACCCTCATCAACGCACAACACCGGATCCAGCGCCAGGTGCCTTTTCCTTTCTTTCTCTTTTTAGTTTTTTTATTATTATTATTTTGTTTTTTTAAAAACCTTTTCCTATTTAGAAACTAGTTTTTTTTACTGAATTAAAATTAAAATTAACTTTTTCTTTATAGTTAGTTAGTTAATATTACTTTTTTTTTATCATAAAATGGAATTTAAGATTAATTAGTTAATTGACTAATTTTAGGTTATTTAATTAAGATTGGTTTTCAATTAGGTCAAATTTAATTTAATTAATAATTAGGTTTATAATTCTAGGTTTATAATTTTAATAATTTAGGTTAATAAATTAATAACTAATTTTAGGTTTTTAATCAGGTTTAGCCTTAAATTTCAACAACCATAGATAACCCTAGAAATCTTTAGGTAGGTGATGTTATAAAATAGAAGGAAATAGATAACCGGTGTAGTTATAATGGGTTTTACCCCAAGTATCGATCACGAGGATTGCGTAGTAAATATAAATTACTGTAACGAGTCAATTAAACAAAATGGAATAGGGGTGTTTTTGTTATAATGAAATAAGTGAATTAGATTAAATAAGCTGAAATTAAAGTTGAACTTTTTAATAAAATTAGAGTAATGCCAAGGTAGGTGTATGATGTGCTTTATAACTCCTCTGGATAAAGATCTCTTTAACAAGTTCATATGATACAACTATTTGTTCTTAAGAGTGTTTTCCTAAGTCCTTAGTGAAAACCTTTTGGTTTACAATCCTATTTCCTAAGTCCTTAGAAACACAGGAGTAAACCAAAGCTGTAATTAATCAAGAATTTCCAAATAACCTTACGGTATCCCTAGTCCTAGGTGATAACTATAAGATTTAAGGGTTAAGTAAATTTTTGGTCCCTATAAATATTACAGTTTCATTTTTAGTCCCTCCTGGATTTTGGCAACGGTTTTAGCTGGTTTTGACAACGGTTTTTTTGTAAAAACCGTTGCCTAAAGGCTGGGAGGGACTAAAAATGAAAACTGCAATATTTATAAGGACCAAAAACTTATTTAACCCAAGATTTAATTGTCTAAAAACCTTAACAATCGTAGTCCTACAAATTGTTAACCAGAGATCAATCCTTGTTTGGCCGACAAAGAAAGCATAAAAAACATTAAATAATCAAATTGCATAATACGAACATAGGATTAAAGAAATACGATATTCAGAGTCATTACAAATCAAATCAGGGACACCCCCTAGCATTGGGGGGTTTAGCCTCTCATAGTATTCAAGAAACACAAATTGAAGAGTTTAGACATTACAAAGATTAATGAAAACTCTGATCTTCAATGGTGTCCACCGTTGAATCTCTTCGTCTTCCAAACCCATGATGAAGCTATCTTCTCCCCTTGTTGGAATTCTATCGTACGATCTAAAAAGTGTCTCCTCCTTGTCTCTCCAATCACTTTTAACCTCTCTAGGTTTTCAGGTCCAATACAGAATACCAAAAATGCCCCTGGGACTTTAAAATTGTCAAAACATAAAAAATCAGATTTTCTGTCCGCACCAGCTGACACGGCCGTGTCACTTGACACGGGCAGACCGTGTCAGCTTCTGGTTTTGGGGGAATTGCTTCAAGAGGCCTGGCATGGCCGTGTCAGGTGACATGGGTAGACCGTGTCAGACTCTGCCTCTTCACTCCATTTTTACTCTTTGTTCCCTTTTTGCGTACCACTTGGACATGCGATCTTTCATCAATCCAAAGCTGACCTAAAACAATCACCAAACGAGATCAAAAGCACCTAATAGACAATGATAAATGGCACAAAAACAAATTGCAAACAAATAAACCACAACAAGATAAATTAAAGAAAAACACTTAAAAACAACCACAAAGTGTTACAAAGCATGCCTATCTTGTGCCGAATTCATGATGAAATTAAGCATTTTCAAGAACACTTCTTTGCAAAAAGATGACTTTTTGTTGACTTTTAGAAGGACCTATAAAGTCTTAGTCCATATCTCTCAAATGATGCATTTCTTGGTCTTGGGCCCAACATCAAAGTTGTAGAGAATTGAATTTCCTTGAGAATGAGCTTTGGTTTAGGAATTTCTGATAAAGTATGAGAGAGTTATGGCCAGTCAAAGATGGGTTGACTTTTAGTTCAAAACCCTAATTTAGTGACTTGTACTTTTGTTGATTTCTGAGCTCTACTTGATGAATCATGATAAAAACTTGATCAAATGATGAATTTGACTTCACAATATTGATGTTGACCAAAAATCAGGAGTTTTGACTGTGGTTTGACCATAGTTGACTTTTAGGTCAAACTAGTCGACTGTTGACCATTTGAACTGTTGATTGAGCAGTCTTATGAATCAGAGCTTGACACTTGGTATGAGGATTCCTTGAAGCCTATAGGAAACCATGAAGTCCCCTTGAGGTGTCAAAAATCTCTTTCCCCTGAGAAGAAACAAAACCCTAGTTGGGGACCTTTTGCTTAGGAGAAGGATGAGCATGCCCAATTAGAAAATCATGTAAGTCAAAATATGATGGGCCAATTTTGGGGTATGACATCAACCAACCCTTTTAATTATCCTTCAATCCGTCCAACTCTAACACTGATATCCCGTGCAGTACCAACAAACAAGTCTAGTTCTAAGAGCAAGCAAAACCGCAACTTCACCTCTCGTTGCTGCAACTATTTTTATAACAAATTTCATCTTGTTAGCTTTCTGTCGCTTCAAACAGAACTCAAATCGGATATCCAGAACTCCAGTTATGAATTTTCGAAGGTTCATAACGATTCAGCAACTTTCCTGCGTTTTGCTTGCGGAAATTCCACTTCGAAATTCATCCTCTTCAAATCAATCACATTCTATGCAGCTCCTTATCATATCTCTTCGCTTCCAAACATCCTTATAACTTGAGCAACACATTCCATCACCGAAGTTCGTCTTCTGCAACATCACGAAACCAAATTCATGTACGCCATCATCAACCTTCTTATCCTTGAGATCATCCTCGTCTCTTCGCATTACTCGGGCATCAAAACATTCTCAACAAAATCGATAATCTCTACCATCATCTCAATTACTTACTAGTAATCCTACGACAAGGTTTACAACAATACTTTCTTTAATCATCGCTTTAACAGCGACCTTTCACATAGGGCTACTCACACGACAACATCACAGTCCATCAGTAGCACTTGAAGCATCACAACTTCAAAACTCCATTTTCCAGAAATAACCATCATCTACTCCGAGGCACTCCAACTGAAATAACAACCACAGTCTACAGCCCATGTCACCTTCACTTCAGAAAACAATAACTCCACACTCTTGTACTGCTGCCCTCCGCATCACACTAACATCTTGCATCTGAGACATATCCGAGAAGCATAGCTTCTCCCCCACTAGTTTCAATCCCACTTCTGCAGGCAAACAGTTAGAACACACTGAGTACCGACAGCGTTTCACACACATGACGCATACCGAAAGGAAAAATTAACAACAAGACTCTGGTCATATGACCGACTATGCTCTGATACCAATATTGTAACACCCTTCTAAACCCCGCGGCAATTTAAATAAATATATCAGAGTAAAAACATAAACACAAGGGTGCCACAATTATTTAAAATAAATAAACCAACCATGGTCAAGTCATGCTTCATTAGGAAACGATTTACCAAAAACACAATCATATTTATCACAGCGGAATAAGAAACATCATCAATATAACCAAATGGAAATATAATCCAACACCAAATAAAATAGAGTAGTCTCATAAAACTCTATAACTATCGTCCCCCAGTGTTACAAGATCAGAGCATGATCGACACGACCTAACATAAACGGATAAACTCTACAAGTCATCCTCACCGAGCACTAATGTCGCTACTCTTCAATTTGAAAATGACAACATGTAAAGGTGAGTCTCATTCTCAATTAGTAAATATTATACAATTTATAAGAAACAAGCATCATAATATACCGTTCATCCAATTATACATATTCAGATTCACATCTATTATTCAAAACTTCACACAATAATAGATTACAACACAAAACACAGAAATCCATACAATCATGTTATGACAAAATGCATATGACACAACTGACACTATGCATGTGGTACCAAAATTCTTGAATCACATTCACAGGACTTCTCTCTATGACACTACCCTTCAAATCGCTCACACCCCACATGGGCACACGACTAACCTTATCGCTCACACCCCCATGGGCACACGATCCACTCATCAACGGGATCCATCATCAAATGCATATGAATGAATGAAACACACATAACATACTTAGAAACATCACCAAATCACGATGAACAACTCATCTCAACATCACATCACCGAATAAGTATGTACATATTTTCAATATCATTCAAATAGCCATGCATTCATCATAATCATAATAATAGTCACAGCCAATTCATCATCACATCAAATACATTGTCACACCTATCTCATATGCACACAATGTTCAATTCTCATCAAGTAATTAAATTGAGTTTTAAAGAAATAAAGACGTCCACTGCCCATAATCATTGTTCATCATATAAAACATTCAATTACTTTCACAACGCCCAAAACGGCACTAAGAAAGGATTCCCGGATCAAAAGATACGCTATTTTAAGTTTTAGAAAAATTCTGGTTCAGCAAGGTTCGCTCAGCGACGCAAGACAGAAGCAAATTCCTTCTGACCTCTGCTCAGCGGACCTCTAGCGACGTTAGACAGAAGCTAACCAGGTCAGGTCCTCCGCTCAATGGACCCCCCGTCGCTCAGCGGACCTGCGATTTTACCAATTCTCAGGTCTGCGACAGACCTGCGATTTCACACCCTTTTCACCCAAAAACGATTCCAGACATCATATACAGGCATACAAACATCATATATTCAATCATACACCACAAAACATCATTTAAACGCAATATTAACCAAATAGTTCACATAATTATCATCAATTCAATCCAAATTATAACACTTTAACCTAACAATCCCAATGTCTAATTGAACCAAACCATACATCAATCTACCTATTACCTAAGACCACATAAGAGATACTAAAAGGAAGAGTCCCCCCTTACCTTAGGTTTGATCTTCGGTCCTCCCCTTTCCAAAGCTCTTCAGTTATTTTCACGTTCTTTCTCTTCTCCCAATTGCTGTAACCCTCCTCTTCCACAATTTCCTTTTATTTTATGAGAAATATAATAACTTTGGTTAATGGACCTAACAAGTTAACACCTCCCTTTCTCAATAACCACAACACAGCCCAATAACTATTTTCCAATATTTCTCAATATTCCTCATAAAATCAATTATTCCAATTAAATAATTTTCATACTTAAATAAAATAATTAGAAATAATTTTCGGGGTGTTACAGCTTCTATGATCCTCTTGATACCTGATCGGAAAAATAGCAAGTGTACTATTTTCACCTGTGTAGTTATAATGGGTTTTATCCCAAGTATCGATCACGAGGATTGCGTAGTAAATATAAATTACTGTAACGAGTCAATTAAACAAAATGGAATAGGGGTGTTTTTGTTATAATGAAATAAGTGAATTAGATTAAATAAGCTGAAATTAAAGTTGAACTTTTTAATAAAATTAGAGTAATGCCAAGGTAGGTGTATGATGTGCTTTATAACTCCTCTGGATAATGATCCCTTTAACAAGTTCATATGATGCAACTATTTGTTCTTAAGAGTGTTTTCCTAAGTCCTTAGTGAAAAACTTTTGGTTTACAATCCTATTGCCTAAGTCCTTAGAAACACAGGAGTAAACCAAAGCTGTAATTAATCAAGAATTTCCAAATAACCTTACGGTATCCCTAGTCCTAGGTGATAACTATAAGATTTAATTGTCTAAAAACCTTAACAACCGTAGTCCTACAAATTGTTAACCGGAGATCAATCCTTGTTTGGGCGACAAAGAAAGCATAAAAAACATTAAACAATCAAATTGCATAATACGAACATAGGATTAAATAAATACGATATTCAGAGTCATTACAAATCAAATCAGGGACACCCCCTAGCATTGGGGGGTTTAGCCTCTCATAGTATTCAAGAAACACAAATTGAAGAGTTTAGACATTACAAAGATTAATGAAAACTCTGATCTTCAATGGTGTCCACCGTTGAATCTCTTTGTCTTCCAAACCCTTGATGAAGCTATCTTCTCCCCTTGTTGGAATTCTATCGTACGATCTAAAAAGTGTCTCCTCCTTGTCTCTCCAATCACTTTTAACCTCTCTAGGTTTTCAGGTCCAATACAGAATACCAAAAATGCCCCTAGGACTTTAAAATTGTCAAAACATAAATAATCAGATTTTCTGTCCGCACCAGCTGACACGGCCGTGTCACTTGACACGGGCATACCGTGTCAGCTTCTGGTTTTGGGGGAATTGCTTCAGGAGGCCTGACATGGCCGTGTCAGGTGACACGGGTAGACCGTGTCAACCTCTGCCTCTTCACTCCATTTTTGCTCTTTGTTCCCTTTTTGCGTACCACTTGGACATGCGATCTTTCATCAATCCAAAGTTGACCTAAAACAATCACCAAACGAGATCAAAAGCACCTAATAGACAACGATAAATGGCACAAAAACAAATTGCAAACAAATAAACCATAACAAGATAAATTAAAGAAAAACACTTAAAAACAACCACAAAGTGTTACCAAGCATGCCGATCTTGTGCCGATTTCATGGTGTTTCGAATATCAATTTTTAGCTCCTCATCATAGACTTTCAAAGTCTTTGTGCCTTCTTCTATATCGATCAAGCATCTCCCTGTCTCTAAAAATGGTCTCCCCAAAATGATTGGTATCTCTTCATCTTCAGGCATCTCTAGAATAACAAAATCTACAGGGAATACGAACTTGTCGATTTTCACCAGCACGTCTTCTACCACTCCATAAGGTCTTTTCACCGATTGGTCAGCAAATTGAAGTGTCATTCGTGTATCTTGTACCTTACCTATTCCCAATCTTTTGTAGATGGATAATGGCATAAGACTTACACTTGCTCCCAAATCGATAAGAGCTTTCTTGAAAGACCAATCCCCGATGGTACATGGAATGGTTACTGAACCTCGATCTTTCTTTTTAACCGGAATCTTCATGCCCTGCAAAATAGCACTACAAGTTTCAGTTAGAATAATCGGGTCACTCTCGATGGTCCGCTTCTTTGAAATGATATCTTTCATGAATTTCACATAGGTAGGCATTTGCTCAAGTGCCTCTAAGAAGGGAATGTTCAGCTCAAGTTTCTTGAACATCTCCAAGAACTTCTCAAAATTTTTTCATGTTGTTCTTTCTTCTTATTTCTTGCGGGGAAGGGGAGTTTAACTGTCGGTGTAGGTGTAACTACTTTTTCTTTTACCACCCTTTCGTCACCCGTGACCTCTTGACTTGCAACCTCATTTTACTTAATCTGTACATCCACTTCAATCAACATACCTTCTTCATCAGAATTCTTCTCAGGTGTGTCATTGGACTTATTGCTTCTGGTTGTCACAACGTTCACATGATTATTATCTCTGGGATTAGTAACCGTAGCACTTGGTAGAGCACCCTGTGGTTGAGAGTTAGTCATTTGTTGCGCAATCTGACTCATTTGAATTTACAGATTTTTGATTGAGGCCCCGGTGTTCCTCAGGCTGCTCCTAGTTTCTTCCTGAAATTGAGAGTTTTGAGCTGCCATTTTTTCAATAGCGATCTCCCATTCCGCCTTCTTCGGTCCTTGTTGTTGAAATTGTTGTTGACCTTGAGATTGGAACTGTTGTGGGTGGTGTTGAAATTGTTGTTGGTATGGAAGTTGTTGTGGAGGTCTGTATTGTTGTGACTGAGCTTGAGCTTGATATTAGGTTGGTCCTTGCTTTTGAAAGTTTCCTTGTTGGTCTTTCCATGCAAAATTAGGATGATTTTTCCAACCCAGATTATATGTATTGGCGTACGGATTATTCTGCCTCAACATATGAAACTGCTCAACCTGTTCTTGCGTTGCCACACAATGCATAGCAAAATGCGGTCCACCACATATTTCACACATAACTGAGGTGACTGGCTCAACCTGTGCTACTTTTTGTTCACCAATATTCATCTTCTTTAATCTTCTTTCTACTTCAGCCGCAATCTGTTCCTCCATTTTAACCACTTGATCTGCAAGCTTTAAATCAATTTTTCCTTCTGGTTGGCTCATTGCACGATCATATAACTCAATGTGCTCGTTAGCGGCAATTGCTTCTATGATCCTCTTGATACCAGGGGCTGTTGAAAAATTAGTTGAGCCACCGGCGGCAGTGTCTATAAGCTGTTTTGTCTTGACTCGTAGACCATTAACAAAAGTCTTCATTTACTCGGTTGGATCCATGTTATGAGTAGGACATGCAACCAAACACCTCTTAAACCTTTTATATGCATCTCCCAGCGATTCCCCTTCTTTCTGCTTGAAATTTACAATATCATACCTTTTTTGAATGAAAACTGAAGTAGGGAAGTACTCATTAAGGAAAGCAGTTTCCATCTGTTACCATGTTGTGATACTTCCAGCTGGAAGTGAGTAAAGCCACTCTTCCGCATCTTTGGATAAAGTGAATGGGAACATCACGAGTCTCTTGGCTTCTTCAGAATGGCCTTCTATCTTCAATGATGTTGTTGTGATGAGGAATCTCTGTAAATGCTTATTCGCGTCTTCGTTGATTCTTCCAGCAAAGGGCTTGCTTTCTAACTGGCGGATCGTAGAAGGATGTAGTTGGAAGTGTGCCACATTGACCGGTTGATTTACTATTGTCATTCGGCCAAGTGGTGCATTAGCCCTTCCATAAGCACCTAAAAGTCTCTCCGCGGGAGGCGGGTCAGCTGCCATAGTTTCATATTCAGAATCTGACTGCTCGGATGGGATAGATAGTACTTTTTCGTCTTCCGATTCTGAAATTATAGGTGATTCTTCTTTTGATGCCAGTCTTTTCCGCTTAACTTCTCGGAGTCGTGCTCGCAATGATCTTTCTGGTTCTGCGTCAAAAAAAAGTTCAGCTGAGGCCTTACCTCGCATACAAGATTAGACAATGATTAGTTAGGAGTAAAAAATAAAAATAAAAAAAAATAAACAAAATACAAATTGCAGAAGAAATAAAATTTTAATTGCAGAGCAATAAAATTTTAATTGACTGATTAATGACTTATATTTTGGCAATCCCCGGCAACGGCGCCAAAAACTTGATCGGAAAAATAGCAAGTGTACTATTTTCACCGTTGTAGTTATAATGGGTTTTACCCCAAGTATCGATCCCGAGGATTGCGTAGTAAATATTAATTACTGTAACGAGTCAATTAAACAAAATGAAATAGGGGTGTTTTTGTTATAATGAAATAAGTGAATAAGATTAAATAAGCTGAAATTAAAGTTGAACTTTTTAATAAAATTATAGTAATGCCAAGGTAGGTGTATGATTTACTTTATAACTCCTCTGAATAAAGATCTCTTTAACAAGTTCATATGATGTAACTATTTGTTCTTAAGAGTGTTTTCCTAAGTCCTTAGTGAAAACCTTTTGGTTTACAATCCTATTGCCTAAGTCCTTAGTAACACAGGAGTAAACCAAAGTTGTAATTAATCAAGAATTTCCAAATAACCTTACGGTATCCCTAGTCCTAGGTGATAACTATAAGATTTAATTGTCTAAAAACCTTAACAACCGGAGATCAATCCTTGTTTGGCCGACAAAAAAAGCATAAAAAACATTAAACAATCAAATTGCATAATACGAACATAGGATTAAAGAAATACGATATTCAGACTCATTTCAAATCAAATCAAGGACACCCCCTAGCATTGGGGGGTTTAGCCTCTCATAGTATTCAAGAAACACAAATTGAAGAGTTTAGACATTACAAAGATTAATGAAAACTCTGATCTTCAATGGTGTCCACCGTTGAATCTCTTCGTCTTCCAAACCCACAATGAAGCTATCTTCTCCCCTTGTTGGAATTCTATCGTACGATCTAAAAAGTGTCTCCTCCTTGTCTCTCCAATCACTTTTAACCTCTCTAGGTTTTCAGGTCCAATACAGAATACCGAAAATGCCTCTGGGACTTTAAAATTGTGAAAACATAAAAAATCAGATTTTCTGTCCGCACCAGCTGACACGGCCGTGTCACTTGACACGGGCAGACCGTGTCAGCTTCTAGTTTTGGGGGAATTGCTTCAGGAGGCCTGACACGGCCGTGTCAGGTGACACGGGTAGACCGTGTCAGCCTCTGCCTCTTCACTCCATTTTTGCTGTTTGTTCCCTTTTTGCGTACCACTTGGACATGCGATCTTTCATCAATCCAAAGCTGACCTAAAACAATCACCAAACGAGATCAAAAGCACCTAATAGACAATGATAAATGGCACAAAAACAAATTGCAAACAAATAAACCACAAATAGATAAATTAAAGAAAAACACTTAAAAACAACCATAAAGTGTTACGAAGCATGTCGATCTTGTGCCGAATTCATGATGAAATTAAGTATAAATGCTGACCGATCAATACTAGTGGCTGTTGAGAAATTAGTTGAGCCACCGGCAGCAGTGTCTATAAGTTGTTTTGTCTTGACTCGTAGACCATTCACAAAAGTTTGCATTTGCTCAGTTGGATCCATGTTATGAGTAGGACATGCAACCAAACACCTCTTAAACCTTTTATATGCATCTCCAAGTGATTCCCCTTCTTTCTGTTTGAAATTGACAATGTCATATCTTTTTCGAATGAAAACTGAAGCAGGGAAATACTCGTTAAGGAAAGCATTTTCCATCTCTTGCCATGTCGTGATACTCCCAGCTGGAAGTGAGTAAAACCACTCTTCCGCATCCTCAGATAAAGTGAATGGAAACATCACAAGTCTCTTGGCTTCTTCAGAATTGCCTTCTATCTTCAATGATATTGTGGTGGTGAGGAATCTCTGTAGATGCTTATTTGCATCTTCGTTGATTCTTCCTGAAAAGGGCTTCCTCTCCAACTGGAGGATAGTAGAAGGATGTAATTGGAAGTGTGCCACGTTGACCGGTTGAATTACTATTGTCATTCGGCCAAGTGGTGCGTTAGCTCTTCCATAATCACCTAAAAGTCTTTCCGCGGGAGGTGGATCAGCTGCCATAGTTTCAGATTCTGAATCTGATTGCTCGGATGGGATGGATAATGTCTCTCCGTTTTTCGATTCTGAAACTATGGTTGATTCTTCTTTTGATGCCAGTCTTTTTTGCTTAGCTTCTCGAAGTCGTGCTTGCAATGATCTTTCTGATTCTGCGTCAAAAAGAAATTCTGCAAAGGCCTTACCTCGCATACAAGATTAGACAATGATTAGTTGAGAGCAACAATAAAATAAAAACAAAATAAAAATTACAGAAAAATAATATTTTAGTTGCAGAGCAAAAAAATTTCAATTGACTTATTAATCACTAATATTTTGGCAATCCCCCGCAACGGCGCCAAAAACTTGATCGAAAAAATAGCAACTGTACTATTTTCACCGATGTAGTTATAATGGGTTTACCCCAAGTATAGATCTCGAGGACTGCGTATGAAATATAAGTTATTATAATGAGTCAATTAAACAAAAGAGCATAGGGGTGCTTTTGATTATCAATGAAATAAGTTGAAATAATACAAATAAGCTGAAATTAAAATTGAGCTTTTTATAATATGAGAAAAATGCCAAGGTAAGGTGTGTGTTTTACTCTATAACTCCTCTAGATTAAGATCTCTTTAACAAGTTCATACAATTCAATTATTTATTCTTAAGGATGTTTTCCCTAAGTCCTTAGTTAAAACCTTTTGGTTTATAATCCTATTATCTAAGTCCTTAGAGACATAGGAGAAAACCAAATCTTTGATTAATCAAGAATTTCTAAATAACCATACGGTATCCCTAGTCCTAGGTGATAACTATACGGTTCAATTGTATACAAACCTTAACAATCGTAGTCCTACAAATTGTTAACCATAGAATAATCCTTATTGATCCGATAAAGACAATATTAAAAACATTATACAATCGAATTGAATAATACGAAAATTTGATTAACGAAATACGAAATCCAGAGTTATTACAAATCAAATCAGGGACACCCCCTAGCATTGAAGAGTTTAGACATTACAAAGATTAATGAAAACTCTGATCTTCAATGGTGTCCACCGTTGAATCTCTTCGTCTTCCAAACCCTTGATGAAGCTATCTTCTCCCCTTGTTGGAATTCTATCGTACGATCTAAAAAGTGTCTCCTCCTTGTCTCTCCAATCACTTTTAACCTCTCTAGCTTTTCAGGTCCAATACAGAATACCAAAAATGCCCATGGGACTTTAAAATTGTCAAAGCATAAAAAATCAGATTTTCTGTTCGCACCAGCTGACACGGCCGTGTCTTTTGACACGGGCAGACCGTGTCAGCTTCTGGTTTTGGGGGAATTGCTTCAGGAGGCCTGACACGGGCAGACCGTGTCAGCCTCTGCCTCTTCACTCCATTTTTGCTCTTTGTTCCCTTTTTGCGTACCACTTGGACATGCGATCTTTCATCAATCCAAAGCTGACCTAAAACAATCACAAAACGAGATCAAAAGCACCTAATAGACAACGATAAATGGCACAAAAACAAATTGCAAACAAATAAACCACAACAAGATAAATTAAAGAAAAACACTTAAAAACAACCACAAAGTGTTACCAAGCATGCCGATCTTGTGCCGAATTCATGATGAAATTAAGTATAAATGGTGACCGATCAATACCAGTAGCTGTTGAGAAATTAGTTGAGCCACCGACAACAGTGTCTATAAGCTGTTTTGTCTTGACTCGTAGACCATTCACAAAAGTTTGCATTTGCTCGGTTGGATCCATGTTATGAGTAGGACATGCAACCAAACACCTCTTAAACCTTTTATATGCATCTCCAAGTGATTCCCCTTCTTTCTGTTTGAAATTGACAATGTCATATCTTTTTCGAATGAAAACTGAAGCAGGGAAATACTCGTTAAGGAAAGCATTTTCCATCTCTTGCCATGTCGTGATACTCCCAGCTGGAAGTGAGTAAAACCACTCTTCCGCATCCTCAGATAAAGTGAATGGAAACATCACAAGTCTCTTGGCTTCTTCAGAATGGCCTTCTATCTTCAATGATATTGTGGTGGTGAGGAATCTCTGTAGATGCTTATTTGCATCTTCGTTGATTCTTCCTGAAAAGGGCTTACTCTCCAACTGGAGGATAGTAGAAGGATGTAATTGGAAGTGTGCCACGTTGACCGGTTGATTTACTATTGTCATTCGGCCAAGTGGTGCGTTAGCTCTTCCATAATCACCTAAAAGTCTTTCCGCGGGAGGCGGATCAGCTGCCATAGTTTCAGATTCTGAATCTGACTGCTCGGATGGGATGGATAATGTTTCTTCGTTTTTCGATTCTGAAACTATGGTTGAATCTTCTTTTGATGCCAGTCTTTTTTGCTTAGCTTCTCGAAGTCGTGCTCGCAATGATCTTTCTGATTCTGCGTCAAAAAGAAATTCTGCTGAGGCCTTACCTCGCATACAAGATTAGACAATGATTAGTTGAGAGCAACAATAAAATAAAAACAAAATAAAAATTACAGAAAAATAATATTTTAGTTGCAGAGCAAAAAAATTTCAATTGACTTATTAATCACTAATATTTTGGCAATCCCCGGCAACGGCGCCAAAAACTTGATCGAAAAAATAGCAAGTGTACTATTTTCACCGATGTAGTTATAATGGGTTTACCCCAAGTATCGATCTCGAGGACTGCGTAGGAAATATAAGTTATTATAATGAGTCAATTAAACAAAAGAGCATAGGGGTGCTTTTGATTATCAATGAAATAAGTTGAAATAATACAAATAAGCTGAAATTAAAATTGAGCTTTTTATAATATGAGAAAAATGCCAAGGTAAGGTGTGTGATTTACTCTATAACTCCTCTAGATTAAGATCTCTTTAACAAGTTCATACAATTCAATTATTTATTCTTAAGGATGTTTTCCCTAAGTCCTTAGTGAAAACCTTTTGGTTTATAATCCTATTACCTAAGTCCTTAGAGACATAGGAGAAAACCAAATCTTTGATTAGTCAAGAATTTCTAAATAACCATACGGTATCCCTAGTCCTAGGTGATAACTATACGGTTCAATTGTATACAAACCTTAACAATCGTAGTCCTACAAATTGTTAACCATAGAATAATCCTTATTGATCCGATAAAGACAACATTAAAAACATTATACAATCGAATTGAATAATACGAACATTTGATTAACGAAATACGAAATCCAGAGTTATTACAAATCAAATCAGGGACACCCCCTAGCATTGAAGAGTTTAGACATTACAAAGATTAATGAAAACTCTGATCTTCAATGGTGTCCACCGTTGAATCTCTTCGTCTTCCAAACCCTTGATGAAGCTATCTTCTCCCCTTGTTGGAATTCTATCGTACGATCTAAAAAGTGTCTCCTCCTTGTCTCTCCAATCACTTTTAACCTCTCTAGGTTTTCAGGTCCAATACAGAATACCAAAAATGCCCTTGGGACTTTAAAATTGTCAAAACATAAAAAATCAGATTTTCTGTCCGCACCAGCTGACACGGCCGTGTCACTTGACACGGGCAGACCGTGTCAGCTTCTGGTTTTGGGGGAATTGCTTCAGGAGGCCTGACACGGCCGTGTCAGGTGACACGGGTAGACCGTGTCAGCCTCTGCCTCTTCACTCCATTTTTGCTCTTTGTTCCCTTTTTGCGTACCACTTGGACATGCGATCTTTCATCAATCCAAAGCTGACCTAAAACAATCACCAAACGAGATCAAAAGCACCTAATAGACAATGATAAATGGCACAAAAACAAATTGCAAACAAATAAACCACAACAAGATAAATTAAAGAAAAACACTTAAAAACAACCACAAAGTGTTACCAAGCATGTCGATCTTGTGCCGAATTCATGATGAAATTAAGTATAAATGGTGACCGATCAATACTAGTGGCTGTTGAGAAATTAGTTGAGCCACCGGCAGCAGTGTCTATAAGCTGTTTTGTCTTGACTCGTAGACCATTCACAAAAGTTTGCATTTGCTCGGTTGGATCCATGTTATGAGTAGGACATGCAACCAAACACCTCTTAAACCTTTTATATGCATCTCCAAGTGATTCCCCTTCTTTCTGTTTGAAATTGACAATGTCATATCTTTTTCGAATGAAAACTGAAGCAGGGAAATACTCGTTAAGGAAAGCATTTTCCATCTCTTGCCATGTCGTGATACTCCCAGCTGGAAGTGAGTAAAACCACTCTTCCGCATCCTCAGATAAAGTGAATGGAAACATCACAAGTCTCTTGGCTTCTTCAGAATGGCCTTCTATCTTCAATGATATTGTGGTGGTGAGGAATCTCTGTAGATGCTTATTTGCATCTTCGTTGATTCTTCCTGAAAAGGGCTTCCTCTCCAACTGGAGGATAGTAGAAGGATGTAATTGGAAGTGTGCCACGTTGACCGGTTGAATTACTATTGTCATTCGGCCAAGTGGTGCGTTAGCTCTTCCATAATCACCTAAAAGTCTTTCCGCGGGAGGCGGATCAGCTGCCATAGTTTCAGATTCTGAATCTGACTGCTCGGATGGGATGGATAATGTCTCTTCGTTTTTCGATTCTGAAACTATGGTTGATTCTTCTTTTGATGCCAGTCTTTTTTGCTTAGCTTCTCGAAGTCGTGCTCGCAATGATCTTTCTGATTCTGCGTCAAAAAGAAATTCTGCTGAGGCCTTACCTCGCATACAAGATTAGACAATGATTAGTTGAGAGCAACAATAAAATAAAAACAAAATAAAAATTACAGAAAAATAATATTTTAGTTGCAGAGCAAAAAAATTTCAATTGACTTATTAATCACTAATATTTTGGCAATCCCCGGCAACGGCGCCAAAAACTTGATCGAAAAAATAGCAAGTGTACTATTTTCACCGATGTAGTTATAATGGGTTTACCCCAAGTATCGATCTCGAGGACTGCGTAGGAAATATAAGTTATTATAATGAGTCAATTAAACAAAAGAGCATAGGGGTGCTTTTGATTATCAATGAAATAAGTTGAAATAATACAAATAAGCTGAAATTAAAATTGAGCTTTTTATAATATGAGAAAAATGCCAAGGTAAGGTGTGTGATTTACTCTATAACTCCTCTAGATTAAGATCTCTTTAACAAGTTCATACAATTCAATTATTTATTCTTAAGGATGTTTTCCCTAAGTCCTTAGTGAAAACCTTTTGGTTTATAATCCTATTACCTAAGTCCTTAGAGACATAGGAGAAAACCAAATCTTTGATTAGTCAAGAATTTCTAAATAACCATACGGTATCCCTAGTCCTAGGTGATAACTATACGGTTCAATTGTATACAAACCTTAACAATCGTAGTCCTACAAATTGTTAACCATAGAATAATCCTTATTGATCCGATAAAGACAACATTAAAAACATTATACAATCGAATTGAATAATACGAACATTTGATTAACGAAATACGAAATCCAGAGTTATTACAAATCAAATCAGGGACACCCCCTAGCATTGAAGAGTTTAGACATTACAAAGATTAATGAAAACTCTGATCTTCAATGGTGTCCACCGTTGAATCTCTTCGTCTTCCAAACCCTTGATGAAGCTATCTTCTCCCCTTGTTGGAATTCTATCGTACGATCTAAAAAGTGTCTCCTCCTTGTCTCTCCAATCACTTTTAACCTCTCTAGGTTTTCAGGTCCAATACAGAATACCAAAAATGCCCTTGGGACTTTAAAATTGTCAAAACATAAAAAATCAGATTTTCTGTCCGCACCAGCTGACACGGCCGTGTCACTTGACACGGGCAGACCGTGTCAGCTTCTGGTTTTGGGGGAATTGCTTCAGGAGGCCTGACACGGCCGTGTCAGGTGACACGGGTAGACCGTGTCAGCCTCTGCCTCTTCACTCCATTTTTGCTCTTTGTTCCCTTTTTGCGTACCACTTGGACATGCGATCTTTCATCAATCCAAAGCTGACCTAAAACAATCACCAAACGAGATCAAAAGCACCTAATAGACAACGATAAATGGCACAAAAACAAATTGCAAACAAATAAACCACAACAAGATAAATTAAAGAAAAACACTTAAAAACAACCACAAAGTGTTACCAAGCATGCCGATCTTGTGCCGAATTCATGATGAAATTAAGTATAAATGGTGACCGATCAATACCAGTGGCTGTTGAGAAATTAGTTGAGCCACCGGCAGCAGTGTCTATAAGCTGTTTTGTCTTGACTCGTAGACCATTCACAAAAGTTTGCATTTGCTCGGTTGGATCCATGTTATGAGTAGGACATGCAACCAAACACCTCTTAAACCTTTTATATGCATCTCCAAGTGATTCCCCTTCTTTCTGTTTGAAATTGACAATGTCATATCTTTTTCGAATGAAAACTGAAGCAGGGAAATACTCGTTAAGGAAAGCATTTTCCATCTCTTGCCATGTCGTGATACTCCCAGCTGGAAGTGAGTAAAACCACTCTTCCGCATCCTCAGATAAAGTGAATGGAAACATCACAAGTCTCTTGGCTTCTTCAGAATGGCCTTCTATCTTCAATGATATTGTGGTGGTGAGGAATCTCTGTAGATGCTTATTTGCATCTTCGTTGATTCTTCCTGAAAAGGGCTTACTCTCCAACTGGAGGATAGTAGAAGGATGTAATTGGAAGTGTGCCACGTTGACCGGTTGATTTACTATTGTCATTCGGCCAAGTGGTGCGTTAGCTCTTCCATAATCACCTAAAAGTCTTTCCGCGGGAGGCGGATCAGCTGCCATAGTTTCAGATTCTGAATCTGACTGCTCGGATGGGATGGATAATGTTTCTTCGTTTTTCGATTCTGAAACTATGGTTGAATCTTCTTTTGATGCCAGTCTTTTTTGCTTAGCTTCTCGAAGTCGTGCTCGCAATGATCTTTCTGATTCTGCGTCAAAAAGAAATTCTGCTGAGGCCTTACCTCGCATACAAGATTAGACAATGATTAGTTGAGAGCAACAATAAAATAAAAACAAAATAAAAATTACAGAAAAATAATATTTTAGTTGCAGAGCAAAAAAATTTCAATTGACTTATTAATCACTAATATTTTGGCAATCCCCGGCAACGGCGCCAAAAACTTGATCGAAAAAATAGCAAGTGTACTATTTTCACCGATGTAGTTATAATGGGTTTACCCCAAGTATCGATCTCGAGGACTGCGTAGGAAATATAAGTTATTATAATGAGTCAATTAAACAAAAGAGCATAGGGGTGCTTTTGATTATCAATGAAATAAGTTGAAATAATACAAATAAGCTGAAATTAAAATTGAGCTTTTTATAATATGAGAAAAATGCCAAGGTAAGGTGTGTGATTTACTCTATAACTCCTCTAGATTAAGATCTCTTTAACAAGTTCATACAATTCAATTATTTATTCTTAAGGATGTTTTCCCTAAGTCCTTAGTGAAAACCTTTTGGTTTATAATCCTATTACCTAAGTACTTAGAGACATAGGAGAAAACCAAATCTTTGATTAGTCAAGAATTTCTAAATAACCATACGGTATCCCTAGTCCTAGGTGATAACTATACGGTTCAATTGTATACAAACCTTAACAATCGTAGTCCTACAAATTGTTAACCATAGAATAATCCTTATTGATCCGATAAAGACAACATTAAAAACATTATACAATCGAATTGAATAATACGAACATTTGATTAACGAAATACGAAATCCAGAGTTATTACAAATCAAATCAGGGACACCCCCTAGCATTGAAGAGTTTAGACATTACAAAGATTAATGAAAACTCTGATCTTCAATGGTGTCCACCGTTGAATCTCTTCGTCTTCCAAACCCTTGATGAAGCTATCTTCTCCCCTTGTTGGAATTCTATCGTACGATCTAAAAAGTGTCTCCTCCTTGTCTCTCCAATCACTTTTAACCTCTCTAGGTTTTCAGGTCCAATACAGAATACCAAAAATGCCCTTGGGACTTTAAAATTGTCAAAACATAAAAAATCAGATTTTCTGTCCGCACCAGCTGACACGGCCGTGTCACTTGACACGGGCAGACCGTGTCAGCTTCTGGTTTTGGGGGAATTGCTTCAGGAGGCCTGACACGGCCGTGTCAGGTGACACGGGTAGACCGTGTCAGCCTCTGCCTCTTCACTCCATTTTTGCTCTTTGTTCCCTTTTTGCGTACCACTTGGACATGCGATCTTTCATCAATCCAAAGCTGACCTAAAACAATCACCAAACGAGATCAAAAGCACCTAATAGACAACGATAAATGGCACAAAAACAAATTGCAAACAAATAAACCACAACAAGATAAATTAAAGAAAAACACTTAAAAACAACCACAAAGTGTTACCAAGCATGCAGATCTTGTGCCGAATTCATGATGAAATTAAGTATAAATGGTGACCGATCAATACCAGTGGCTGTTGAGAAATTAGTTGAGCCACCGGCAGCAGTGTCTATAAGCTGTTTTGTCTTGACTCGTAGACCATTCACAAAAGTTTGCATTTGCTCGGTTGGATCCATGTTATGAGTAGGACATGCAACCAAACACCTCTTAAACCTTTTATATGCATCTCCAAGTGATTCCCCTTCTTTCTGTTTGAAATTGACAATGTCATATCTTTTTCGAATGAAAACTGAAGCAGGGAAATACTCGTTAAGGAAAGCATTTTCCATCTCTTGCCATGTCGTGATACTCCCAGCTGGAAGTGAGTAAAACCACTCTTCCGCATCCTCAGATAAAGTGAATGGAAACATCACAAGTCTCTTGGCTTCTTCAGAATGGCCTTCTATCTTCAATGATATTGTGGTGGTGAGGAATCTCTGTAGATGCTTATTTGCATCTTCGTTGATTCTTCCTGAAAAGGGCTTACTCTCCAACTGGAGGATAGTAGAAGGATGTAATTGGAAGTGTGCCACGTTGACCGGTTGATTTACTATTGTCATTCGGCCAAGTGGTGCGTTAGCTCTTCCATAATCACCTAAAAGTCTTTCCGCGGGAGGCGGATCAGCTGCCATAGTTTCAGATTCTGAATCTGACTGCTCGGATGGGATGGATAATGTTTCTTCGTTTTTCGATTCTGAAACTATGGTTGAATCTTCTTTTGATGCCAGTCTTTTTTGCTTAGCTTCTCGAAGTCGTGCTCGCAATGATCTTTCTGATTCTGCGTCAAAAAGAAATTCTGCTGAGGCCTTACCTCGCATACAAGATTAGACAATGATTAGTTGAGAGCAACAATAAAATAAAAACAAAATAAAAATTACAGAAAAATAATATTTTAGTTGCAGAGCAAAAAAATTTCAATTGACTTATTAATCACTAATATTTTGGCAATCCCCGGCAACGGCGCCAAAAACTTGATCGAAAAAATAGCAAGTGTACTATTTTCACCGATGTAGTTATAATGGGTTTACCCCAAGTATCGATCTCGAGGACTGCGTAGGAAATATAAGTTATTATAATGAGTCAATTAAACAAAAGAGCATAGGGGTGCTTTTGATTATCAATGAAATAAGTTGAAATAATACAAATAAGCTGAAATTAAAATTGAGCTTTTTATAATATGAGAAAAATGCCAAGGTAAGGTGTGTGATTTACTCTATAACTCCTCTAGATTAAGATCTCTTTAACAAGTTCATACAATTCAATTATTTATTCTTAAGGATGTTTTCCCTAAGTCCTTAGTGAAAACCTTTTGGTTTATAATCCTATTACCTAAGTACTTAGAGACATAGGAGAAAACCAAATCTTTGATTAGTCAAGAATTTCTAAATAACCATACGGTATCCCTAGTCCTAGGTGATAACTATACGGTTCAATTGTATACAAACCTTAACAATCGTAGTCCTACAAATTGTTAACCATAGAATAATCCTTATTGATCCGATAAAGACAACATTAAAAACATTATACAATCGAATTGAATAATACGAACATTTGATTAACGAAATACGAAATCCAGAGTTATTACAAATCAAATCAGGGACACCCCCTAGCATTGAAGAGTTTAGACATTACAAAGATTAATGAAAACTCTGATCTTCAATGGTGTCCACCGTTGAATCTCTTCGTCTTCCAAACCCTTGATGAAGCTATCTTCTCCCCTTGTTGGAATTCTATCGTACGATCTAAAAAGTGTCTCCTCCTTGTCTCTCCAATCACTTTTAACCTCTCTAGGTTTTCAGGTCCAATACAGAATACCAAAAATGCCCTTGGGACTTTAAAATTGTCAAAACATAAAAAATCAGATTTTCTGTCCGCACCAGCTGACACGGCCGTGTCACTTGACACGGGCAGACCGTGTCAGCTTCTGGTTTTGGGGGAATTGCTTCAGGAGGCCTGACACGGCCGTGTCAGGTGACACGGGTAGACCGTGTCAGCCTCTGCCTCTTCACTCCATTTTTGCTCTTTGTTCCCTTTTTGCGTACCACTTGGACATGCGATCTTTCATCAATCCAAAGCTGACCTAAAACAATCACCAAACGAGATCAAAAGCACCTAATAGACAACGATAAATGGCACAAAAACAAATTGCAAACAAATAAACCACAACAAGATAAATTAAAGAAAAACACTTAAAAACAACCACAAAGTGTTACCAAGCATGCCGATCTTGTGCCGAATTCATGATGAAATTAAGTATAAATGGTGACCGATCAATACCAGTGGCTGTTGAGAAATTAGTTGAGCCACCGGCAGCAGTGTCTATAAGCTGTTTTGTCTTGACTCGTAGACCATTCACAAAAGTTTGCATTTGCTCGGTTGGATCCATGTTATGAGTAGGACATGCAACCAAACACCTCTTAAACCTTTTATATGCATCTCCAAGTGATTCCCCTTCTTTCTGTTTGAAATTGACAATGTCATATCTTTTTCGAATGAAAACTGAAGCAGGGAAATACTCGTTAAGGAAAGCATTTTCCATCTCTTGCCATGTCGTGATACTCCCAGCTGGAAGTGAGTAAAACCACTCTTCCGCATCCTCAGATAAAGTGAATGGAAACATCACAAGTCTCTTGGCTTCTTCAGAATGGCCTTCTATCTTCAATGATATTGTGGTGGTGAGGAATCTCTGTAGATGCTTATTTGCATCTTCGTTGATTCTTCCTGAAAAGGGCTTACTCTCCAACTGGAGGATAGTAGAAGGATGTAATTGGAAGTGTGCCACGTTGACCGGTTGATTTACTATTGTCATTCGGCCAAGTGGTGCGTTAGCTCTTCCATAATCACCTAAAAGTCTTTCCGCGGGAGGCGGATCAGCTGCCATAGTTTCAGATTCTGAATCTGACTGCTCGGATGGGATGGATAATGTTTCTTCGTTTTTCGATTCTGAAACTATGGTTGAATCTTCTTTTGATGCCAGTCTTTTTTGCTTAGCTTCTCGAAGTCGTGCTCGCAATGATCTTTCTGATTCTGCGTCAAAAAGAAATTCTGCTGAGGCCTTACCTCGCATACAAGATTAGACAATGATTAGTTGAGAGCAACAATAAAATAAAAACAAAATAAAAATTACAGAAAAATAATATTTTAGTTGCAGAGCAAAAAAATTTCAATTGACTTATTAATCACTAATATTTTGGCAATCCCCGGCAACGGCGCCAAAAACTTGATCGAAAAAATAGCAAGTGTACTATTTTCACCGATGTAGTTATAATGGGTTTACCCCAAGTATCGATCTCGAGGACTGCGTAGGAAATATAAGTTATTATAATGAGTCAATTAAACAAAAGAGCATAGGGGTGCTTTTGATTATCAATGAAATAAGTTGAAATAATACAAATAAGCTGAAATTAAAATTGAGCTTTTTATAATATGAGAAAAATGCCAAGGTAAGGTGTGTGATTTACTCTATAACTCCTCTAGATTAAGATCTCTTTAACAAGTTCATACAATTCAATTATTTATTCTTAAGGATGTTTTCCCTAAGTCCTTAGTGAAAACCTTTTGGTTTATAATCCTATTACCTAAGTACTTAGAGACATAGGAGAAAACCAAATCTTTGATTAGTCAAGAATTTCTAAATAACCATACGGTATCCCTAGTCCTAGGTGATAACTATACGGTTCAATTGTATACAAACCTTAACAATCGTAGTCCTACAAATTGTTAACCATAGAATAATCCTTATTGATCCGATAAAGACAACATTAAAAACATTATACAATCGAATTGAATAATACGAACATTTGATTAACGAAATACGAAATCCAGAGTTATTACAAATCAAATCAGGGACACCCCCTAGCATTGAAGAGTTTAGACATTACAAAGATTAATGAAAACTCTGATCTTCAATGGTGTCCACCGTTGAATCTCTTCGTCTTCCAAACCCTTGATGAAGCTATCTTCTCCCCTTGTTGGAATTCTATCGTACGATCTAAAAAGTGTCTCCTCCTTGTCTCTCCAATCACTTTTAACCTCTCTAGGTTTTCAGGTCCAATACAGAATACCAAAAATGCCCTTGGGACTTTAAAATTGTCAAAACATAAAAAATCAGATTTTCTGTCCGCACCAGCTGACACGGCCGTGTCACTTGACACGGGCAGACCGTGTCAGCTTCTGGTTTTGGGGGAATTGCTTCAGGAGGCCTGACACGGCCGTGTCAGGTGACACGGGTAGACCGTGTCAGCCTCTGCCTCTTCACTCCATTTTTGCTCTTTGTTCCCTTTTTGCGTACCACTTGGACATGCGATCTTTCATCAATCCAAAGCTGACCTAAAACAATCACCAAACGAGATCAAAAGCACCTAATAGACAACGATAAATGGCACAAAAACAAATTGCAAACAAATAAACCACAACAAGATAAATTAAAGAAAAACACTTAAAAACAACCACAAAGTGTTACCAAGCATGCAGATCTTGTGCCGAATTCATGATGAAATTAAGTATAAATGGTGACCGATCAATACCAGTGGCTGTTGAGAAATTAGTTGAGCCACCGGCAGCAGTGTCTATAAGCTGTTTTGTCTTGACTCGTAGACCATTCACAAAAGTTTGCATTTGCTCGGTTGGATCCATGTTATGAGTAGGACATGCAACCAAACACCTCTTAAACCTTTTATATGCATCTCCAAGTGATTCCCCTTCTTTCTGTTTGAAATTGACAATGTCATATCTTTTTCGAATGAAAACTGAAGCAGGGAAATACTCGTTAAGGAAAGCATTTTCCATCTCTTGCCATGTCGTGATACTCCCAGCTGGAAGTGAGTAAAACCACTCTTCCGCATCCTCAGATAAAGTGAATGGAAACATCACAAGTCTCTTGGCTTCTTCAGAATGGCCTTCTATCTTCAATGATATTGTGGTGGTGAGGAATCTCTGTAGATGCTTATTTGCATCTTCGTTGATTCTTCCTGAAAAGGGCTTACTCTCCAACTGGAGGATAGTAGAAGGATGTAATTGGAAGTGTGCCACGTTGACCGGTTGATTTACTATTGTCATTCGGCCAAGTGGTGCGTTAGCTCTTCCATAATCACCTAAAAGTCTTTCCGCGGGAGGCGGATCAGCTGCCATAGTTTCAGATTCTGAATCTGACTGCTCGGATGGGATGGATAATGTTTCTTCGTTTTTCGATTCTGAAACTATGGTTGAATCTTCTTTTGATGCCAGTCTTTTTTGCTTAGCTTCTCGAAGTCGTGCTCGCAATGATCTTTCTGATTCTGCGTCAAAAAGAAATTCTGCTGAGGCCTTACCTCGCATACAAGATTAGACAATGATTAGTTGAGAGCAACAATAAAATAAAAACAAAATAAAAATTACAGAAAAATAATATTTTAGTTGCAGAGCAAAAAAATTTCAATTGACTTATTAATCACTAATATTTTGGCAATCCCCGGCAACGGCGCCAAAAACTTGATCGAAAAAATAGCAAGTGTACTATTTTCACCGATGTAGTTATAATGGGTTTACCCCAAGTATCGATCTCGAGGACTGCGTAGGAAATATAAGTTATTATAATGAGTCAATTAAACAAAAGAGCATAGGGGTGCTTTTGATTATCAATGAAATAAGTTGAAATAATACAAATAAGCTGAAATTAAAATTGAGCTTTTTATAATATGAGAAAAATGCCAAGGTAAGGTGTGTGATTTACTCTATAACTCCTCTAGATTAAGATCTCTTTAACAAGTTCATACAATTCAATTATTTATTCTTAAGGATGTTTTCCCTAAGTCCTTAGTGAAAACCTTTTGGTTTATAATCCTATTACCTAAGTACTTAGAGACATAGGAGAAAACCAAATCTTTGATTAGTCAAGAATTTCTAAATAACCATACGGTATCCCTAGTCCTAGGTGATAACTATACGGTTCAATTGTATACAAACCTTAACAATCGTAGTCCTACAAATTGTTAACCATAGAATAATCCTTATTGATCCGATAAAGACAACATTAAAAACATTATACAATCGAATTGAATAATACGAACATTTGATTAACGAAATACGAAATCCAGAGTTATTACAAATCAAATCAGGGACACCCCCTAGCATTGAAGAGTTTAGACATTACAAAGATTAATGAAAACTCTGATCTTCAATGGTGTCCACCGTTGAATCTCTTCGTCTTCCAAACCCTTGATGAAGCTATCTTCTCCCCTTGTTGGAATTCTATCGTACGATCTAAAAAGTGTCTCCTCCTTGTCTCTCCAATCACTTTTAACCTCTCTAGGTTTTCAGGTCCAATACAGAATACCAAAAATGCCCTTGGGACTTTAAAATTGTCAAAACATAAAAAATCAGATTTTCTGTCCGCACCAGCTGACACGGCCGTGTCACTTGACACGGGCAGACCGTGTCAGC